>NC_079450.1:50623687-50646187 GCF_903798145.1 Danio aesculapii | reverse complement strand
AATATAAATTAAGTATAAAATTAAATTTAAATATAAATTAAGTATAAAATTAAATATAAATATAAATTAAATATAAACATAAATATTAAAATAAAATAAATATAAATTAAATATGAACTATATAAATAAATGTTATATTTTTATAATGACATTATTTTTATAAAAAAAAAATATATTTTTATTGTTGAATAGCTAATGCATTATTTTTTTTTTCTTAAACTTTACAATTATATGTTTAACTAAATATAAAAAAGCATAAATACAAATGATAAGAAAACATTTGTTTGAGCATCATTCTATCTATCACTATTCATCATATTATTGTCCAGACCAAACATTCTCCAAACATTTAGAGCAGGTTATGTGTAGTATCCTTGTAAATAAATAAATAATTCTATACTTTATCAGTCTTGGAAGTTTTTAGGATGAGATGTTTTGGGATTTGACATGGCTGCATAATTCATAGTAATAGAAATATACAAACATGTATCTCATATATACAAGCAGTGGTGTGAAAAACATGCACCTTAAAGATTAATGTCTTCACCTTCTCTTCAGTTCATGTTTTTTTCATTACACTCACAAAACATTCACACTTTCCCCCCTCACTTTTAATGAGAGTGTTAAAAATAGTTAAGAAGGATTTCAGCAGGGAAACAGAAAAAGGACTTGTGCGCCGTGTTGCCCACAATTCAGTTGCACACAGCAGTTCTAGCATATGAAGTCCTGGGTGAGATAACTTTGAGTTAAATCTGGAGCAGGGGAGCATCCGCGCAATTGCCCTGAGAACATGCTGTTTTGTACTTCCTGTACAAAGAAACCCAAAGGACAGCGCTCAGATTTTACACACCTTGTTGCATTCTGACTGCGTTTATGAAAACACTTACACTTGCACTGCTTTTTCTCTAGCTATTAGCCTCCTCACTTTTTTGCCTCCTTTTTTTTAACACTTGCACTTTTATAGTTTTAGCCTTTTAATTATTTGATAAAGTACTTTGTTCTGATGAAGGCAATGGTAACACTAATAATAAAGCACTTATAAACAGTTTTGCACATTCCTTTAACCCTTGTGCACTCTTCAATTTGACTGCCCTTTTGTTATGTTCGGGATAAAAACATCCACTGAATTAAGCTGCTGTAAAAATGCATCAGATAAATTTTTTTTACAATTTTTTTTGCATTAATCTGTTGATCACCCTCAGTCCTGATCAGAACTACTAAATAGTTTTTAAAAATTACAGCATTTTAACTTTTTACTTGCCATTATGTCACTAATTTGGTGAATAAAACACACAAAATGGCGTGTTTTCAATATAAAAGTAATTGTGGACTGGACTTTTTTTCCCTTTTATCATAGTCTTGGACATTTGAGCGATTAGTACCAACATTGGCTTTGATGCACTGTTAGATTTTCATTTTTTCTCCCTAATTTACTGTTGGTGGCTGTTTTTGCCCCATTGACTTCCATCATAACCACATTTGATGCTGCATAAACACACAGTCTTTGTTTTTGTTTACTCCATGTAGTTCTGCGATACATATTATTACTTTCTCAGACACATCAAGGTAAGTGCGCAAAGGTTACTCTCACACACTCACAGACACACATACACACTCTTTAATTTGCTGTTATACTCCATATAAAATCCAGAAACTCTTTTTTTTTTCTTGCACAGGCCTATCTAATGGGTTTACATTTAGTCATTTAGCAGACGCTTTTATCCAAAGCAACTTACAAATGAGGACAAGGAAGCAATTTACACAACTATTAGAGCAGCAGTGAATAAGTGCTATAGACAAGTTTCAGGTGTGTAAAGTCTAAGAAGCAAAGCTTTAGTAATGTTTTTGTTTGTTTTTTGAGAGAGTACAGTTAGTGGTATAGCCAGAGAGGCAGTTACAGATTAGGAAGGAAAGTGGAGACTAAACAGTTGAGTTTTTAGTCGTTTCTTGAAGACAGCAAGTGACTCTGCTGTTCTGATGCAGTTAGGGAGTTCATTCCACCAACTGGGCAGATTGAATGCGAGAGTTCGGGAAAGTGATTTCTTCCCTCTTAGGGATGGAACAACGAGGTGACGTTCATTCACAGAACGCAAGTTTCTGGAGGGCACATAAATCTGCAGAAGTGAGAGCAGATAAGAAGGAGCAAAGCCAGAGGTCGCTTTGTTAGCAAACATCAAAGCTTTGAATTTGATGCGAGCAGCAACTGGCAGCCAGTGCAAACGGGTGAGTAGCGGAGTGACGTGCTCTTTTGGGTTCATCAAAGACCACTCGTGCTGCTGCGTTCTGAAGCAGGGTTAATGGTGCCAATTGATGATCAACAGTAAAAATGACAAATTTAACCTCTTCCCAACAGGGAAAACCACCAACAATCAAAAATGCATGATTATATGGTGTCATGGTTTTGCTAACAAAAAATGTGGTTATAATTGAAGTCAATAGGGCAAAAACAGCCACCAACAGTAAATTAGGGAGAGAAAAAAATTAACATTTATCAAAAACAATGCATCAAAGCCAATGTTGTTACTAATATTTTAGGCAAGGGAAGTTTATTTATATAGCATATTTCATACACAGTGGCAATTCAAAGTGCTTTACATGAACAGGAATAAAAGAAACAAGTATAAGAGAAACAAAAACAAATAATAAAAATGGTAATAAGATAAAATAAATAAGCATAAAAACAGATCAAATGTGTTATAAAAGAATGAAAAAGAAGAAAAAAACATAATAGTGCGGTCTGTCGGATGTAGCACAGTGCTCATTCGGTAAAGGCACAGCGTTTATTTACATGTCTAAGTCTTTGATAAAAGGTAAAAAAAATCCAGTCCACAATTACCTTTTTATTGAAAATACGTCATTTTGTGTGTGTTTTTTTTCTCACCGAATCAGTGACATAATTTATGAATTTGGCAATTAAAGAGTTAAAATCCTGTAATTTTTCTAAGCATTTTAGTAGTTTTGATCAGGACTGATCAAAATTGAAGAAAAAAAATGATCCGATGCATTTTTATAGCAGTTTAGTTCAGTAGATGTTTTTATCCAGAACATACAGTAACAAAAGGGTAGTACATTTGAACAGAGTGTATCGTTGAGTTGTTGTTTTTTTAATTCAAAGCATATTCTCAAAATATGTGTCAAAATCACCTCTGAATGGATGAAAACATCCCCAACAGTACATAAGGATTAAAAGAGTAATTAGTTATAGTTACTTGTTACTTCTTGCAAATAGTAACTGAGTTACATATCTATAAAAGTAACTAATTACCTGGTAAAGTAACTGTAGTGTTCTATAGTCTAATGTCAAATGACTATAAAATAAATATAAAACTTTGTAATCTAATCTACGCTATTTTAATGTTGTTGACAATGTGAGAGAGAACGGCAGCATGTCCTCAACTATATATCTAGATATTATTTTGTTTAATTCTGTCTGAGTAATAAGTGTTTGGGGTGGAGAAAATAAAATATTTTTTATTTGCTTTGCAGAGTTTTATTTGCTTGCTTAGCAGAGCTCACGTCATCACCTGCGTAGCTACTAATGTTGTAGCGGCATGTGAAGACATGAGTTGCTTCATTAGATTAGAATTACTTGTCATAGTTGTCATAGAATTACATGTACTACACCATTCTGTTCATCGAGGTGCTGTTTATTGAATGTAAAAAAAAGTTAAACTGTTAAATATTTATTCAAATTTTAAATTACGGCTTTCTCATTGTATGTAGTTTCTAACGATATTATTACTCCTGTCATTATTGCTTTTATTACTATTACCATTAATACTACTACTAATAATAATATTAATAATATTAACAATAGTAATAATAGTTCATATTAGAGTGATTTCTGAAGGATCATATGACTGAAGACTAGAGTAATAAAGCTGAAAATCTTTAAAACCACTAGAAATAAAATATTAAATTAAATGATAATCTAATTTTGATCAGTTATTGTATAGTGCAATAACACTTCACAATTTTACAATATGTACTGTAGATTTGATTAAATAAATGCAGCCTTGGTGAGCAGGAGAAGCTTATTTTAAAACAATTAAAAATCCTACTGACCCCAAACTTTTGACCGGAAGTGTATATTTGGCTTGCTTTTTTGACACACTATATGAAATATGTTGCTAAGAAATGTTTTTATTTTATTTTATTTTTTGTTTTATTTTGTTTTATTTTATTTTGTATTTATTTTATTTTATTTTATTTTATTTTGTGTTTTATTTTATTTTATTTTGTTTTGTTTTATTTTGTATTTTATTTTATTTTATTTTATTTTATTTTATTTTATTTTGTGTTTTATTTTATTTTATTTTGTTTTGTTTTATTTTGTATTTATTTTATTTTATTTTATTTTATTTTATTTTATTTTATTTTATTTTATTTTGGTGGGACCAGATACATTTTTGAATGGCATTTTTGAATTTATTTTATGCCATAGGTCACATTGGGGGCCATTATGTAATATTTTATTTTATTTTATTTTATTTTATTTTATTTTATTTTATTTTATTTTATTTTATTTTATTTTATTTTATTTTATTTTATTTTATTTTATTTTATGCCATGGGTCACATTGGGGGGCATTATGTGATGGTATATAAAAATTCAGATTTATTAAATTACAATTGTCAATAATTCAGATTAAAACAATTCAAATTCAGATTATTTTGGCATTTTATTAGCTCTGTAGTGCTGCATAACGCCTAACATGACAGAAAAACTGCACATGGAGTAGTAATGCAGTCTAACAATTACAATTAGTTTTAAAGAATCATCTATCAATGAGTTCAGCACACACACTTTGTACATCCTGTGTCATCCCTCCCTGCGTTACGTTATTGACATGCTGTATCGCTCTTAAAGCTGGCAGCATTTCATCGGTCAACAACTATGAGATCGGATCATTTTTGTTGGTCTCAGCAACTCTCCGCTGTTCTGAAGCAGCTGCGCTGACAGCCGTTGTGCCTCACTCACACTCAGCATTCTTTCTTTTGTTAGTAACACCTGCAGAAGTGTATTCATTTATTCTTTTCAGCCTTGACTTCTGGAGGTAGGGGGGAGAACAGCTGGTGAACGATGCCCCAATTGTTTCAGATTAATTGAAAGCTATAATCACGTTATTTATCACATAGTGCTGATAGTTTCTCACTGCTAAAATGTGATATAATGAAGGTGAAACCTTTTGCATCACTTAAAACTGAAGTGTGTAATTTCTGTCACTTTTGTGTCTCTAAATATTGGAAAAATCTTTACTTTTGAGCTCCCTTAAGATCAGCAGGGCTGCATTTGTCGAATTTAAAGGGATAGATTTTTTTTTCTGTATATTGTCCTTTCTATATTATTCAACTGAATACATAAACTCAAATTGGTTTGGAACAAGTGGAAGATGGGTGATTTTATTTGTTGTTTTTGTGTATAAAAATGTGTAAATTTACATTTAAAACTACTGTATATACACTACCTGACAAAGTCGTGTCGCCTATCCAAGTTTTAGGAACAACAAATAATAACTTGACTTTTAGTTGATTATTTGGTAACAGAAGTGGCTTATATGAAAGGCAAAGTCCTCTAGATTACGCTTATTTTACCAAAATAAAATATGATCATGTCTTGATTTTTAGTTATTTAAAACTGAAGTGTGTAATTTCTGTCATTTTTGTGTCACTAAATATTGGAAAAATCTTTACTTTTGAGCTCCCTTAAGATCAGCAGGGCTGCATTTGTCGAATTTAAAGGGATAGTTCACCCAAAAAATGGAAATTCCCTCACCATTCATCTCACATTCAAGAGGTTCTGAACGCTTATGAATTTATTTCATCTGTTGAACACAAAACAATATATTTGGAATAATTAAAAAAGCAGCCATATAGAAACATGAATTCTATAGGAGTCCATGGAATGTTGTTTAGATTTTTTTTCTGTATATTGTCCTTTCTATATTATTCAACTGAATACATAAACTCAAATTGGTTTGGAACAAGTGGAAGATGGGTGATTTTATTAGTTATTTTTGTGTATAAAAATGTGTAAATTTACGTACATTTAAAACTACTGTATATACACTACCTGACAAAGTTGTGTCACCTATCCAAGTTTTAGGAACAACAAATAATAACTTGACTTTTAGTTGATTATTTGGTAACAGAAGTGGCTTATATGAAAGACAAAGGCCTCTAGATTACGCTTATTTTACCGAAATAAAATATGATCATGTCTTGATTTTTAATTATTTAATTAGGACAGTAAAGTCTGACTTTGCTGAGACAAAAGTCTTGTCACTTAACAGAAATAATGTACAGTATAGAATATAAAGTCATGGTGCAGTGGAAAAATAATGCTTTGCTTTAAGGCAAGTCATTTCACTCTGTGGCCATCTTTGAAATGCCACTCGAGAAGTGTGCTCGGGCATTCTGTTTGAATGGGGAATGGGGAAACATCGAATTCTCCAAAACTGCTTGCCAAGCGTACAATTAAATTTCATATTATGAAACAACAATTACATTAAGCTACACCTGTCTCTTTAGTTTCATTTCTAAACGTTTGATCGTAAATCTGCAGATATTCACATCTGGTCCAAGCCCCTCCCTGGAGAAATATTAGTCTGTAGCGATCGCTGATTAGTTCTTACACTAGAAGGCGGGCTTTATTTGCCTTACAGCGATCGCTGATTGGCTCCTGTACTAGAGGGCGGGGCTTCATTGGCCATATTGACAGTTACACTTTTCCCCATTCAAAAGAATACAAGTGACATGTCTTGTGTATTCTATAGTCTTTGGTATGACTCCCATGAGCTTGAAGGACCGCATTCATACATCTCTGCAATGACTCAAATCACGCATTAATAAAGTCATCTGGAATGGCAAAGAAAGAGTTCTTGCAGGACTCTTGAGTTCATCAAGATTCTTTGGATTCATCTTCAATGCCTCCTTCTTCATCTTACCCCAGACATGCTCAATAATATTCATGTCTGGTGATTGGGCTGGCCAATCTTGGAGCATCTTGACCTACTATGCTTTCAGGAACTTTGATGTGGAGGCTGTAGTATGAGAAGGAGCGCTATCCTGCTGAAGAATTCACCCTCTCCTGTGGTTTGTAATGTAATGGGCAGCACAAATGTCTTGATACATCAGGCTGTTAATGTTGTCATCCACTCTGCAGATCTCTCGCCCCCATACTAAATGTAATCTCAAACCATGATTTTTCCTTCACCAAACTTCACTGATTTCTGTGAGAATCTTGGGTCCAAGCACGTTCCAATAGGTCTTCTGCAGTATTTGTGATGATTGGGATGCAGTTCAACAGATGATTCATCAGAAAAAATTTACCTTCTGCCACTTTTCCAAATGTTCAACTAGAAGTCAAGTTATTATTTGTTGCTCTTAATACTGGGATCAATGACAAGACTTTTGTCAGGTAGTGTATGTATTTATCAGTTATTTTGAATTGCTATTACTCAAAGCTTTATCGTCTCATAATTCTTAATAAATGTGGTAATATGTTGCTCAAGAAACCTCTTATTATTTTTGTTGTTGTTGAAAACAGCAACTTTAATGATTTTGTGGTGGGAAAATACTTTTTTATTTTACTTATTTTATTTTATTTATTTTTTTTACTTTTTTCGGTTGCAACATTTTTTTTCACCAGGACTTCAAACACTATTTACTTGAAAACGAAAACTTTTATTATTGATTTAATATGCGTTTGTTGGACCAAACGCATATTTAAAAAGTAACAATACTGACCACAAACTTTTGAAAAAAAAAAATTCTTAGTCCTCTTTTCAGACACTTCAGCTTCTTCTAGATTTACCCAGCAGCCTGTGAAGCAATTCAGGCCAAACATCGTACGGCTCTGTTTGGCTCTTTATCTGAAGCTGCAATCAATTGGAAAACGGGCTGTATAAATTGATTTAAATGCCACTGTATACTGCCTTCAAGGCCCTCTCAGATTAACAATGCTAATTTTCTTTGACCTGTATTCATTTGCATGCAAATTTCCAATTTGACTCTGAATATTAGGAGGAAAAAAAACATCTTTTGAGTGCCTAAAACTTACCGGATCACCTCCGGACCAATTATAAACTGCTGTGGATTTCTCAGCTTAATTCCCCTGACGAACAGAAGTCCAGAACACTGCGTGTTTATTCATACATTGTCTAGCATTGAATTTCAATTTCAATGAAGCGCCAAGCGACTGGGCTAATTGGCTAAGGAAGTGCCGCAATCTCAGAGTGCAGCTTGGAATACTGTTGATGTAATTACGATCCATGCCGAGAGAGTACAGTAGGTGCGTTTGAAATTAATTAACTCTCCTCCTCGTGCTGTAGTTAATCCTAATGTCTCGGATTGTTTTGCTTTTTTTGACAGTTTCCCCCCTCCCAATTATGCTGATAGCGAAAGTTAATCAATTCCTCCTGATTCGCTGGCCACTAAATGCCGTGGAACTCATTAGCTTATTAGCCTCCGCTTTATATCAAGTGCATTTTTTTGTGTGTGTGTAAGTGATAGCACCTGTCAAATTACTGTCAGACAATCTGGGCTTATGCCACACTAAATGTCCTGAGACCTCCCGGACTGTTTAAGTGACGCCTGTGCGCTAACAAGACCACGCTGAATGCCTTTTTCCCCCCTTTCGCAGGACTTTGTTATGAAGATAATCCGCTCTCTGGAGAGTCCGTCTTCAGTCATCCGCGCCAAGGCCTTCCTTGTTCTTCTGCAGGTCCTTATGAACAATAGAGAGATGCTTCTGCTCTGCTGTAACTCCAGGTAAACACTCTACACAATGAAAAAAAAACCTTCTAGAATACAGCACGCACACACGCATTATAGATTGGCTGAAATGCTTCTGTTTCTCTGTAGCACCGAGAGCCAAATATACACAGAACGGTAAACAAAGACTAAAGCACAAAGAAAAGAAAAGAAAAAACTGGGAGATGTTCCTCTTGTGCTCCATATCTAAGTACAAACACAGCATAAAACACTCTATAAATCATTCCACATATGAATTAGAAAGAGAGAAAGAGATCATCGGGGAGAATGAGATATGGAAACGCATGGACTTGATCAATATCATATATGTTTCATAAATTGTTGGTGGAGAAGAGGTACGGTATGAGACGGAGCAAACTTCACTGGGTTTGTTGTTCCACTGGACAGTAACTGATTTTAACAGATTTTTTTTGGAGTTGCTGTGACTTTAAGACTGTAGTCCAAAGTTTCACGAAACTCAGACTTATCCTCATAATATTTTTTATGAAGGATTTAATGTTTGACTTTTGTTTGTTTTTGTTTGTTTAAAAAGACAGTTATTTGTATAATGACATAAGTTAGGGTTATTACATTGTTTTATGAGGACATGCCTGATGTCCTTGTAATTCAGAATGCTCAAAGGTCACACTTAATGAGGTCTTTGTTATGAAATAGTTTGATAACCAGCAGGAAATGTTCATGGGCCAATGACATGACCACATTGAAATGGTCTATAATTACAATTTACAGTATAAAATATGTTACACCTGTGTGGAGTCCCTCTAAACCACCAAATCCAGGGTGTGTTTTTTTTAAGTTGCAGAGACTTTCTTTGGTCAGTGTGTGTGTTTTAAAGAGTTTCAGTGACTTTCCTCAATGTTAATATTGTAGTCCAAATTTCCACGAAACTCAGATTGATGTGCATGTGTGTACTAGTTTTGGAGGTTTACAAGGACAGTTGTTTGTAAAATGACATGAGTTAGGGTTATGAGGACATGTCTGATGTCCTTGTAATTCAAAATGCTTAAAGTCCTACTTAATGAGATCTTTGTTTAAATTTTGCTATGTAATTAGCCTTTTTACAGTATAAAATACATTATACCTATGTAGAGTACCTCTAAACCAGTGGCTCCCAACCTTTTTTTGCCGGAGACCCCCTTTGGAAAATATGATAAGGCCCCCCTCCACATTTAATGATATTATCGCTCGTATAAGTTTGCAGTAATGATGACAAAAAATATTGTTTTCAAACAAACGGTATGTTTATTACTATATGTAGATATGTTTGTGCACAAATAATAGCCTAATGTAAAATATAAAAGCAAAAGATTTTTGGCCATTTAGCCTTTAAATTGGCCCTATTTGAAATTCAATAACAATATCAGTATTCACACTGGTGTATAAGGGGAAAAAATTATATAGGCTATTACAATTTTATACTGGCATTGCATGTTATTTCTTATGCTCTATCAATCAGGGTGAGGATTGCTGCAAGGCGAATCAGTGAGACTGTCTTTTTTTGAGGAGCACAGATTACAAATTTGTCCATTTTTGGTCAGCTAGGGCAGTGGTCCTCAACCTTTTTATCACCGGTCAACGGAGCGGTCAACGCTTGACAATTTTACCACAGACCGGAGGGGGGGGGGGGGGTGTTCTGGTGTTTCGTAGGTTGCTAGTTACCAAGCTCCCCTGGTGTGCTGGGACCCCCCTGTTGTGAACCGCTGCTCTATATCACCAAATCCAGTGTGTGTTTGTTTCGTTTTTAAGTTTCTGTGACTTTCCTTGCTCGGTGTGTGTTTTTAAAGAGTTGCAGTGACTTTCCTCAATGTTAAGATTGTAGTCCAAAGTTCCACAAAACTCAGATTCATCCTCCATAATGTTGTTTTATAAAGGATTCATACTTGACTTTTCAAGATTTTGGCAGGTGTGTGTGTGTGTCTGTGTGTGTGTACGTGTACATGTACGTGTACTGGTTTTGATGGTTTGCAAGAGCAGTTTTTTTGTATATTGGCATGTGTTAGGGTTGTTACAGTGGTTTTTGAGGACATGTCTGGTATTCTTGTAATTCAAAATGCTTAAAAATTATAGTTAATGAGGTCTTTGTTCAAATTTTGCTATATAATTAGCATTTTTATTGACTTTCCTTGGTCGTTGTGTCTGTTTTTAAAGAGGAAAGTTATGCTGGAAAGTATAGAGGAAAGTTTGGTTTAAAGTTCTCCATAGGAAATTAGAGTGCACACATGAAATTTAGAGATGATAGATTTTAGATGAGAAAATATGATGGTCACCTTCATCCGGATGATGAGAGCCGCCTCTAGACATGGCATGAAAACTTAAATAGATGAGTTTCATTCTCTCATCTTTCAAGTCTCTCTCTGCTCCAAATGCCTTTTGCTCAAATAGCATTAGTTGAAAAGTGATTGTAGTTGAGTTATTATTATTTATTTATTTTTAAGAATACCTGGTTAAGAGGTGTTAATAAATAGTCAAATTGTTTTGTTGACGATTGATTCTTCAATTAGAGTACATTTGTGATTTTAAATGCTGCACGCAAACTTAAGAAAATAGACTGCTTGACCTTGTTTTCATTCACTACAGATGCTGTAAGAGTGTTAAACATGATGATGAGCATTATGTAAGTTCATCACCATCTGTTTGACTGTGTTTGATGTGTCATGTCAGTGTCAGCCTGTTGATCATGTACTGCAAATCCTGCTGTGACTGACCTGTGAAAAGATAGAATGTACAATATGCTCAATATGCTCACTGCAGGCTGCATTTGGCTTATGTTTAACATGAGCAAATAATTTTTTTTGTGAAACATTTTTTTTAGAAACAAAGCTTGAAAAAAAAAGTTATATTGATTTGTTTTTGTTTTTTATCCCACATTTTTTACTTTTGCTCTCTAAAGGATCAGTTTATATATATATATATATATATATATATATATATATATATATATATATATATATAGCTATTATGAGTATATATAGAAGAAAAAAAAGTATCATGAGATATAACTACACTCTTGCTGAAAAAAAAAAATCATAATTGCATAATTAAAGGAGCATTAGGTGATTGTCCTCAGAAACACTTTTTGTTGTGCTGCTTGAAAGTCTCTTCATGATCCACTAGTAATGATTACAAGTAAATGATCTAAATTTATTTGTATATTCTGGGTAAGGTATAAGACTAAAAAATTTTCATAAAATTAAAATTTGTTGGGCCAACATTTCCCATAATTCTGATAAGTAGCCCAAACTGTCTGTCAGCAAATGTAGATTTGTACATCTGCAGCCGTTCACGCAGATCCACCATTTTCGTGCACGTGCGTTCAATTGCACACGAGAGAGAGAGCAAAACAAACGCGGAATCAAAACTTTTTAGGCCCAATTCTACCTCTTAGCCCTTCCCCTTACCCCTACCCCTCATTTTGCGCGTTTATGTAAAGGGGCAGGGGTGTCCTAATTCTCTTTAGCTTGAAGGCACAGGGCTAAAGGTAAGGGCTAGATAGCCCTTGAAACAAAGATTTTTCAGGTCTACACTCGAAACCAAGGGGTAAGAAAATAACCCAGAATACACCATCTACAACGGCACACAGAAGTCAGGAGTGGCACAAATTAGTATTTTTTTGTCATTATTACAAATTTTTACCACAAACAAGCACGTTTTAATACATTCATAACGACGATCGTGTTTTACCGCCATGTTTAAAAAAAACTGCTAAAATGAAAACCACTGAAAGACATTTATTCATTATTTACTTGTCCAGTTCAGTTTGAGTTTCTATATTCTGTTGAACATGTACATATTTTGAAGAAAGCTGCAGACCTGAAAGCATTGACCTGTAAACATACATAGTATTTGTTTCTCTTATCATGGAAGTCAATGGTTACAGGTTTTGAAGGAGAGTAAATAGAGAGTTGGTTTCCCTTTAAGGTTATATAAGCTGTTTTATAATTTTTTAGTGGTTTTAAACTTAACATTAGAGGACAGTATAGTGGAGACAGGAAAGCATGGGGAGTAGAAAGAAATCGACAAAGGACCTTGAGCTGGGAATTTAACTCGGGTCACCGTTAGCGCCTCAGTGCTATATGTCTACGCGCTACAATCTAAGCTTATATTAAAATTACATGGGACTCTTATTTTGAAAACAGAAGCAGGGAGAATAAAGCCGAAGACTATTGAATAAAGGGACTTTGCTAAATCCCACCGCATCTTTACATTGCTTTCTATACATTGCCAAGCGATGCAGAATAAGTAATAACAATGGATTATACATTGATTCTGAGCCTCCCTGAAGAGGCATAAGGTCTGTTTAAATATAGATTTTGTTAGTTTAACATTTATATTTTGAATTTTGAAGCTTAACTTTGTATAAAGGAAACAGACACATAAACTATTAGAGCTTAATGCACATTTATGCACCGTGTCATATCACTCAGCTCTTACTGTCATTATACTGGAGCGAAAGAACAGCAATGCACTTTATTTAACTGTTTATGTTGAGGTTGACATTGATTCCTGGCTGTTTTCATATATAGTTACAAATATAGCTTCAAAATACAACTCTAAATACAACTCATTTAGTCCCTTTTGTTGAGTTATAATTTAGACTAATTTATATCCACAACACAACTCAGGAGCAAAATAGGTTACTCTGGTGATTTATATTGGATTTCTCACTCACTATCTAGCTAAAATATACCTCTCTACCACTTTAGTTAAAAAGCTTTACAAGGCATCAAATAAGTAAGTTTGATTATTTTAATTCATTAAAATTCATTTTCCTTCGGCTTAGTCTTTATTTCAGAAGTCACCACAGCGCATTGAACTGCTAGCCATTCCTCCATGTATTTTACGCAGCGGATGCCCTTCCAGCCACAACCCAGTACTGGGAAACATCTTTACACACTCATTCACACATACACTCATACTATGGCCAATTTAGTTTATTCAGTTCACCTATACCACATGTCTTTGGACCGTGGGGGAAACTAGAGTACCCAGACGACATGAACACAGGGAGAACACACACACAGAAATGCCAGCTGGCCCAGCCAGGACTCGAACCAGCGACCTTCTTGCTGTGAGGTGACAGTAATAAACACTGAGCCACTGTGCTACACTTTGAATATTTTGCATGTGTTTATTTCAAAGTACATCATGCTGTGTGTTTGAGAGAGAGAAAGAGAAAGCAGGCACTGCGTGAGCATCAGAGCAGAGCTCATTAATATTCATGATCTTTCCAAATATGGTCAAACCCGAGCTTCTGATTCTAGGTGTATTGTCTGCATTAATAAATGAGCATATGAAAACTTTCTAGAGAATTTTTGAACATACCTAAACCACATATCTACTATGTAGATGAAAATTGAACGTAATTTATCCGGCAGCTAGCTCTCTGCAACTCTCACATAGTCACCCACTGAGGCTAAGCAGGGGTGTGCCCGGTCAGTATCTGGATGTGAGACCACATGGGTTGCTGCCGAAAGTGGTGTTAGTGAGACCAGCAAGGGGCGCTTAACCTGCTGTCTGTGTGGGTCCTAACGCCCCAGTATAGTGAAGGGGACTCTATGCTGCTCAGTGAGTGTCGTCTTTCAGATATGACGTTAAAACTGAGGTCCCAACTCTCTGTGGTTGTTAAAAATCCTAGGATGTCCTTTAAAAAAAGAGTAGAGGTTTAACCCTGGCATCCTGGCCAAATGTTCCCACTGACCTCAATCCATCATGGCCTCCTAACCGTCCCTATATCATAATTTTCCTATCTTCATCTCCTCTCCACCAATCAGCTGGTGTGTGGGGTGCGGTCTGACACAATATGTCTGCCATCGCGTAATCCAGGTGGATGCTGCACACTGGTGGTGGATGAGGAGATTTCCACCAAAACCAAGTGGAAAGTGCTTTGAGTGTCCAGAAAAGCGCTACTTAAATGTAAGGAATTCTTATTAATTAATCAATCCACTATATAGAACCTATATAAAAAGACAAAATAAATTCCTATCTCTGTTTGGCTTGACCTCTAACTTCCACATGCAGTGACGGAAACAGGTCGTGGATTTAAAACTTTTACACTTTCCATACTCAAGTCTCTTTCTCTCAGTCTTGCGTAAGAAGATTGGATCTGGAAAGCGATCTCATTATTCCTTTTGTATGTACATCTCCAGAATATAACCGGTCATTTTCTTTAATCATGTTCTCCTAATTCATCTATATTTAATTTGAAGCCAGCCTCGAACAGCTGAAGCTCCTAATTGGCCTCATCACTGTCTAACAAACACAGGATGTCTGTCATCACTAGCATTTCCTTCCTCCAACAAGCCCAGGAACGAGATGTGCTCTCTTTTTCTCTCTCTTTTTCTCTTCCCTCATTTTCCTCCCAGTCCAAGCAGTGCTGCGCTGATGGAGTGTGTCAGAACTGACCCAGCGTTCCATCTCCCAGAGTGAGAGCGTTTCCTCGCTGTTCTCATAAACACTTCTCTAATTAGCTGTGGAGCGTCTGCCGCATACAGGCCCTGTCAGATGCTGCTGCAGCCGCCTCAGACGTGTCAAACCGGACCCACTCTGGTCTGAGCAGACACATGGAGTTCTCCCAGCTTCCAGATAAGGGGATGTTTTTAACTGGATGAGACGGCAGCAGAGCTCAGAGGCTGCGAGGAGATGTCTCTGTCTCCAGGATCAGTCCTCTGGAGCTTTCTGATGGAGGAGGGGTTGGAGCTCCACTGGAGTTTTTAATTTGAACGTGGAGATAAGAACGTTTCATTTTTCGAGACGGCAGAAATGGACTTCGCACAATATCTGCATTGTAGAAAGTGTTTTTTTTTATAGGAGTGGTGATAAGTGCTAACAGCTACTGCTGTTAACTGATAATTCTAACTCTATTATGCTTAACTGAGTGTTTGTGCCATTTTACTATACTGTAGCATTCATCTGGGTTTTATTTTTTCACATTACCTTATAGGTTCGAAATGAAGGCTGTTATCATTTGAATCTGTTTTATAGACTGTCTCTTATCCTGAGTATCCAGTGGTCTAGTTTATGAAAATAGGATATTTATTTATATGTTTATTTTTTGACCACACTTAAGGATGACTGTTACTGCAGCTATGCTTAGTTTTCAGTAGGTCACAATACTTTGAAATCAAGGTTCAAATGTTGTCACTGGGGCCATAAATAAGGTTGGTGTCGTGATCTTGTTCTCTTTGAGTGCATATGCGCATTAGCTCGGGCAAACTGAAAAAAATGCTGATTTTGTTTGATTTGAACGTTTATAAACTAAACTTATAAGACAATTGTTGTTTAATTTTATTGGTGATTCCAAATATGTAATGTAATCGTAAGCTTGGCAAACAGTTTTAGAGAATTTGATGTTTTCCGATTCAGACAGAATTCCCAAGCATACTGCCCGAGAGGCGTTTCAAAGATGGCTGCCGAATGAAATGACTTGTCTTAAAGGAACTTTGGTTTGGGTGGACGATGAGGTCAGAACATTTTGAAATGTTATATGCATTGACGCAAGTAAGTTATTATATACAAAAAAAGGTCTTCTCCTAATGCAGCAACTTCCCTTTTTCTTTTGATAATTGGCAATAGTTTATCAGGAAGTGACGATTTTGTCCTCCTGGACACGTTGGATGGAAACGGTGCTTTATTCGCTAATGTTTTACGCAATATTCCAGTTTGAGCATAAATTGAATTCGCACCTTTAGGTGCAAACATGGCTAATGGCACCGTTTTCAAAAAGAACTTCTACTTTGAAACGTTTTCAGTCCCAAAAACAATGTTGTTTAAACATCAGGCAAAATCTATAAATCATTTCCAGTATTTGGGTGAACACATTGTCGTGTAAGTTAGTTTGTGATTTACACCCCCATTAGCAGAAATATTTTTAAAAAATGTATACAGTTTTGAGAGTTTCCCACCACTGTGGAGGTATTTTGACCTCATAAGCATGGTGTACACCTCTTCATAGAACTGCTTCAGCAATATTTGTAGTTTTTCGAACATGAACTGCCTGTTTTAGGTCCTGCCTTGTTTTTCTCTTTTTCTTTATTGCCCTGTTGAATGATCTGTGCTTCAGTTCACGGGCGGTTGCTTAAACATTCTCTGCTACTGCTCAGAGTTCAAGGATCTTTCAACTACGACATGGTCCTGATGCAGCAAACCATTCCTAAAACATTCACATTTCCATTCATCTGTCCACTAGATGTTGTTCTAGATCTCTGGGGAATAAAACACAAGACACGTTTTACTGTTTTCTTCATTCTGCTGTATATACTAATTTTTTTTATCCTGAGGGTTGAGTCGTGTGCACTGACCTTAACTGAGGCCTAGACGTGTTGTTGAATGTTCATTGTGCCTTCCAGATAAAGGACCCTTCTCACATTTCTGGAGTTTTTAGAAAGGGAAGTCATCATAGTTTGGTAAACTTCTGTAGTGGTAAACAAAACTGCAACATACTTGTATACTTTTACATTCCCATCTGACCTAACAACAAAACAAATGACTTCAGCCAGAAAGATGTCAAATTTGCAGTCACTCCTTTAGACTGTGCATTAGAAATATTTCGTTCTGCCTCCCTGCTTGCCTGCAACATCCTCCAGCATAACCGATTTGGCAGTGGGTCAGTAGTGGTGTGGGGTGGCATTTCTTTGGAGGGCCACACAACCCTCCATGTGCTCGCAGAGGTAACCTGACTGCCGTTAGGTACCGAGATGAGATCCTCAGACCCCTTGTGAGACCATATGCTGGTGTAATTGCCACTCAGTTCCTCCTAATGCAAGACAATGCTAGACCTCATGTGGCTGCAGTGAGTCAGCAGTTCCTGCAAGACAAATGCATTGATGCTTTGGATTGCTCCACCCATTCCCCAGACCTGAATCCAACTGAGCACATCTGGGTCATCATTGCTCGCTCCATCCACTAACACCACGTTGCATCACAGACTGTCCAGGAGTTGGTGGGTGCTTTAATCCAGGTCTGGGAGGAGATCCCTCAGGAGACCATCTGCTACCTCCACTTGTAGGGAGGTTGTACAGGCACATGGAGGCCACAAACTACTGAGCTTTTATTCTGAGTTGTTTTAAAGACTTTACGTCAAAGTTGGATTAGCCTGTAGCGTGTTTTTCCACTTCAATTTTTAGTGTGACTCCAAATACAGACCTCCATGGGTAAAGAACAAATATGTAAAGAACAAAATATTTAATAACATTCAGATCTAGGATGTGTTATTTTAGTCACTTTATTAGGTACACCTGTCCAACTGTTTGTTAAGACAAATTTCTTATTAGCCAATCACATGGCAGCAACTCAATGCGTTTAGGCATATAGACATGGTCAAGACGATCTGCTGCAGTTCAATCTGAGCATTAGAATAGGGAAGAAAGGTGATTTAGATTACTTTGAATGTGGTATGGTTGTTTATCCCCGGCAGTATTTCAGAAACTGCTGATCTACTGGGATCTCTAGGGTTTACAGAGAGTGGTTCGAAAAAGAGAAAATATCCAGTGAGTGGCAGTTATGTGGATACAAATGCCTTGTTGATGTCAGAGGAGAATGGCCATGCTGGTTCCAGCTGATAGAAAGGCAACAGTAACTCAAATAACCTCTCGTTATAACCAAGGTATGCAGAAGAGCATCTCTGAATGCACAATACGTCCAACCTTGAGGCGGATGGGCTACTGCAGCAGAAGACCACACCGGGTGCCTCTCCTGTCAGCTAAGAACAGGAAACTGAGGCTACAATTCATACAGGCTCACCAAAATTGGCCAATAGAAGATTGTTAAAACGTTGCCTGGTCCGATGAGTCTCGATTTCTACTGCAACATTCGGATGGTCGGGTCAGAATTTGGCGTCAACAACATGAAAGCATGGATCCATCCTACCTTGTATCAATGGTTCAGACTGGTGGTGTTGGTGATGGTGTACGCAACTGTGTGATGCTATCATGTTAATATGGAGCAAAATCTCTGAGGAATATTTCCAGTACCTTGTTGAATGTATGCTACAAAGGATTGAGGCAATTCTGAAGGCAAAAGGGGTTTCCAACCCGGTACTAGTAAGGTGTCCCTAATAAAGTGGCTGGTAAGTGTATATTAGCTAATTAATTGTTGTTTCATTAACACATGCAGGCAATTCAGTAATTTGTTAATAATGACCTTTTTAATAAATAAAGGAATTAGTTATGTTAAATTGTGTTGGTCGGGGGTCTCAGCAGTGTGAAGTTAAAGGCGACATTATTAAATCTTCTTTATTAGCTGAAACTTAAACTCTTTTTCTCTTTTTTTGACACATTTTAATCAATAGTTTGAATAACTAATTCTAATAACTAATTCATTTTGTCTGTGCTATGGTTACATTATATTTTACTAGTTAGAAGAAAAATATAAAAGAAACTTATAGGCAATACTGTGAAAATGTTAAACATCACTTGACCAATATCTGAAATAAATAAACATTTGAATGCAAAGAAATTACATTAAATTTGACTTTTTTTACCTAAATGAAATCCTATCAAATGCTGATATAACGCAGATGCAAATGCCATTTAATGCAGATATAGGTTTAATATCAAGAAAACACAAAATATATTGTAAAATAAATTTCTACATTTTTATATTTGCATTTTTAGTGACTTCACAGTGTTTAGTGAATGTTGCATCTCTTGACCACATGAACACAGAATAAATATATAAAGGTTTTAGGTTTTAAGATACATTTAAGTTCAATTTGGCTACATCATTATAAATGGTCTCTTAAAGCATGACTTTTTTAAAAAATAAAAATATAAGTTTGCTCTAGTTGTTGGTTGCTGCATGTTTAAAAACCAGCTCAAAATTAAATATTAATACTCTAAGCAGGTTATTTTATTCATTGCCTGCTGCTAAAGGAAATTTGAGTGTCCTTGGCTTAGCAAGAGCCATTCTCAAGCATTTCAACATCGTAATGCTGCCCACTCTTTAGTTTAGAATCTATTAATCAGAAAATCTGTTCTTTTTTTAACAGCGGTAGATCTAAAGCTGCTTCCAGGGAACCTCATCAGCTTTCAAATGAAGTCTGTCTCTGCCCCGACGTACCTATTTCATATAATCAAGGGTTTGATAATTGACTGATAAGTTGAAAATGTTGCCTCAGAGCAGACAAAGACCAAATATGTGACCCCATTCTGTGGTTCCATGAGAGTTGGTTCACAAATCACTGCATTACAGCCCAAGCTGTCAGGATTACAAAGAACCACTAGGGAATAAAATGTTACCCTGTCACTCCTGTTGTTCCCAGTCATTCAGTCAAAAAAACGATCTCGCGTAGGATTCCAATTATAACCGTATGCATGTAGACCCATCCGCGCTCGGCAGTCCTGGCACCCAGTAAATGTAATTTATTGCGAAAGTCACAGTTCCTTTTCCTCATTTCTATTCTTCCTCAGGTAATGTAGCGGCCGGCTCGCCGTGTCCGACTAATAAAGGGCTGCTTGATCCTAACATCTCTGAATAAATGGTTTTGTAAATCACGCTCATGTCTCGGGATATTCATTTTCTCCCACGTGCCTCCTCACCTACGAGCGCTGAGTATCCCTGACATCCGACAACAATTCTTTCTGAGAGCAGGAAAATGATAGCCTTTTGGGAGGAGGAAATTTATTATAGGCTAATCCAGTCTGGCAGCTGCAGAACTCATAGGCGCTGGTGCTCTTGTAAATACCAAGGTTGTCATTATTACCTCTCGCCTGTCAGGAACAGCGGG
The DNA here is from genome assembly GCF_903798145.1 of Danio aesculapii. NCBI lineage: Eukaryota > Metazoa > Chordata > Actinopteri > Cypriniformes > Danionidae > Danio > Danio aesculapii. The sequence goes on along the minus strand of NC_079450.1, from coordinate 50,625,691 downwards.
TTTGTTTGATTTTAGGACCTTATAACTTCCTGTTATATGAGCACAGGAGCCAATTTAAGGAAACAAATATCCCTGCGTGTTTTAGATTTGTGGCAGAGGATGTGCATTAATTTGGCCAGAATGTTAATTAAATGACATTTTAATGAAGTCATATTTATTCTTGAATTCCATGAATCTGTGTGTTTGCAGTAACTTGCAATAAGTCTGTTACAGCACTGAGGAGAAAGTTTAGCACACTCATCTTTGCCGAACTGTTGTAATTCAGCCCCATTTGTATGGTTTTCAAGCATGAACCTTTCTTCTTAAGAAAGGTTCATGCCACAGACCTTTTTAAAGTTATGCCACAGCACCTCAATTGGATTCAGTTCAGGACTTTGACTAGGACACTCCAAAATCTTCATCTTGTTTTTCTTCAGCCATTCAGAAGTGGTCTTGCTGCTGTGCTTTGGATTATTGTTTTGCTTCAGAACCCAAGTTCATTTCAGCTTGAGGTCACTAACAAATGGACGGACATTCTCCTTCAGGATGTTTTGGTACACAGCAAAATTTGTGGTTCCATTTTTCACAGCAAATCTCCCAATATCTTCAGTTTATGAATGAGGCAAACACTTTTTCACACCACTCTTTATACAATACCTGATTATCTATATAAGGTAGGGTTTAGTGTAGGTGTTATTTTCAAAAGCAATAGAGCATTAACCTTTTATCATCACTCAAAGTGATGTTTCATAAACAAATTTCGGGAGGAGCATGATCAGACTTTTTGACGAGGCTAATTCATCACAGACAATCATTCTATTATCCAATCAGCTCAAGACCAAACCCCTATAAATAGTAAAACACGTCATACCTTTGTTTTCTCTTGACTTCAGCATCCCTCCACCACCCCAACTCCACACTATTAAACCCGATACCTATTTAAATTTGAGGGGGGAGTGTTCTGAAACCGGGCTAGACACTGCGCTCGGACCCTATCTCTCTCTATCCTGATGAAGGGAAAAACACGAGTTAGGGTGTCTTCCCGAGCTCAGAGTCCTCTCCCCGGGCTGCACGCCAAATACGCATATTCTATTCAGTCAAATATCTGTGAGTGTGAACTCGTGAAAGCACATTTAAATTCTGAACTAGCGATACAATGTCATAAATTTGAATGCTATGTCTCACTGGGCATTTCAATAATCAGTATAATGTACACACCAGTAGTTTGCCACATCTTTTTTTTTCCAGTTTTTGTGAGGGCTGGTAGAGTTTGTTACATTTGTCTTTTACAAAGGCGAAGTACAACTTCTGCTTTCATTGAAGTTAGACATAAATTTGGCTTGATTGTTGATATAAAAAAAAAATCTAATAACTTTATGCATAGCCTGGGCTGTGTGGTTTTATCCCATCACTTTTATTAACACCGAGCAAGTATAAGAATCATTCCTTTGAACTCAAAGCTCAATCAAATGAATTACATACCTGAAAATGCTCTCTCTTCAAATTACTCCCAAGAATCTAAGAGATGAGCTTTGCTTTAAAGCTGCTGTCAATTAGAAGTGTAGCTCTGTTCTGCTTGACCCTGGAATAAAGGCTTGGCTGAAGAGAAAATGAGAATGGGAAGGCAGTTGTAGATTACAGCACAGATGACATTCAAAGCAATCAGTCGCGTTTCTTAGTTTTGATGTTCTTTGTGTTTCTTTTTGCTGATGTCACTCGGTATGTTTTGTCTGTGGATTAGGATTTCAAATGCTTATTTAGATGTGGGTGATTCAGTGTTTTGAAGTGTGCATGGTTAGTGATGCTTGTTAAGGAACCAATCACTATTATATTGCTTGATATTTTCTTATTATATACTTGAATATTGATTTAATAACTGGTTGAGCCACACTTAGCATGAACAACTGCAATCAAGCTTTTTCGATAACTTGCAATGAGTCTGTTACAGCGCTGTGGAGGAAGTTTGGCCCACTCATCTTTGCAGAATTGTAATTCAGCCACATTGGAGGGTTTTTGAACATGAAC
>NC_079450.1:50531187-50618687 GCF_903798145.1 Danio aesculapii | reverse complement strand
AACAAAGCGTCCTTAACAGATTTTAATGCCCATTTCAGCTTGTGTTTTATTAGTTCGGCCAGCACAGATTTAACACAACGCTAGGTTTGCAATCCAGGTCCCTGTTCTCCACTTGGTCGAGTGTGCTGGTTAAGTAGGCGATTGCTCTCTCTCATTGGAGTTTAATCCAGTGTGTTCCCTCTAGTCCTCTGTTCAAACTTACTTTCAGCCGCTGGTATAATTGCTGGGTGCATTTCCTTCCCACACTGCTGGGCTCTGTGCAATTTTCTCACTGTTTGCTTTTTCATCCGTGTCTAATTTGAGAGATGTGCCTCAGCAGAAATGTGTGTGTGTGTGTTTGTTAGCATGCGTGTATATGTGTGTGTGCGTGTGTTATGAGGGGCTGGGAGGAACTGGCTTGCTTGCGGGGAAATGTTGAGGCACTGATTGTGTAGAAGTGTGCAGTGCTGGTTGCAAACAAGTTAATTAACAGTGTTTCTTAATTAGCATGGGCTCGAGGGCAGAGACGGGCTGTCACTACCGCTACTGTGGATCTCACCCTCACACAATTTCATTTCTCTCACTTAGAGGAGAGAAGCGGTTGCTTTTGACGAGCTATTTTTAAAGACATCTGCACTGTTGGCAGAGTTGCACCTTTTTAGTGTAAGAATAGTAATCGAATGATCTTTGAACATCTTAGGTCTTGCAATTAATTTAATGAGGAGTACACAGTGTGCTTGGATAGACTTGATGTCAGGCCAACGCTATGATGTGGTGTTTAGGAAAAGGCCCATAACTGTCACCATACTTTTGAGTTCACACTTGAAGTCAAAATTATTCGTCCTCCTGTGAATTCTTTTTCAAATATTTCACAAATGATGTCTAACAGAGCAAGGGATTTTTCACAGTATTTCCTATAATATTTTTTCTTCTGGTGAAAGCCTTGTTTGTTTTATTTCGGCTAGAATAAAAGCAGTTTAAATTTTTTTTAAAACCTTATAAAGGTGCTGTATGTAAGTTTTTGACTCTTCTAAAGCATAAAAATTACATAATATGTTTAGCGGTATTTAAGAAACTTCTTGTTTATCTAAAAAACAATGGTGTGTGTGTGTGTGTCTTTTGGTTCTTTATCCTGCCCAATGCCAGTTTAGCCAATTATATTTCAGCACCCCGGGTTGCCTCGATGGAAAACAGCGTATTTTATTCAAGACTCTCAAAGCATGCGTCTGTGACCGAAATGCGACATCCGGTGGACTGTAACTGACTCCAAAATGAGACACAGATTCAGAGTTCCACACGAGGTGGTTATTAATTAGCAAATAATATAAATATTATGAATGTAAACATTAGGTGAGCAGGTTACGTTGTAACCTCGTGTCTTATCAACACGCTACGTGACGATATTTGCAGTGATAAGCAATTTGGACAGTTTGCACCAAACACAACACGACAAAAACGTAAATACAGCCATTCAGAAGCACAGAATAGTGCACTTACTGCACTCCAACGAAATGGTAAGGTTTATAATCTAATTAATACATATTAAACCTCTTTAACATTATTAAATGTAGATGCTGAATCACTGATATGTGTTGGTTTGCATTATTTCACAGTTCTAAAGTTCAGTTTCAAATAGTTTATTTTATTTTCAAGATCTGATGTGAACTATCTGCTGCTGCTTTTATTAGTATAGCAATAAATATCATGTAAAATGGCATTCAAACTCACATTATTAGCATTTAACACTGAATAAAGCACATGAGGTGTACCTGAGGTGATCATTGTCAGTTTTCTGTTGTTCACCTGCAAGCAATAGAAGCCGTTTCTAAATTATCAATTCGAGGTATTGGTTAGAACAAAAACTCATTTAATATGGAAACTATTCCTTCTACCGCATTCCGTTGCTTTTATTTAGAACACAATTTAAATCAGCCTTTCGGCTCGATAGTCAGGCTCGCTCCTTTTGGTCCTCAGTCTGGCAGCCTACGCTTGCATTTGTTTCATTCCAGGAATGCAATACCTAGTTCAACCACTGGGTGTCAAATTACATACCGCAACCTTAAGCAATATTTTCTTTGATTGTCTACAGAACAAATCATCGTTATACTGTAGCCCCTTTCACACAGTCATACTGGTAAATATCTGGAAAATTACCAGAACATCTTTACCAGTATATTAATAAAAGCGTTGTTCACACAGGCAAAGACTTTCAGAATTTTTTACAGAAGAAACATTCACAAATCCATTCCAAAATACCAGTAAATTCTGACATCATTAACAATAATTGGCCTCTAAATGGCTGCGCTTGTATTTGTAAACATAATAGGGGCCAGACTTTTGATGATTCACTTTCACTTTTATTTATTAAGGGCTTTAGCTTTCATGCAGCTGCTTTTGTCCCACAGACATCCAAAGGCACAAGCGCTAACCGCAGCTAAATGTTGACACATTTGACTACATTACAAATTCTGTGGATGGATAAGTATTGTGTACAACTTCGATGTAAATATATGGGGGAACACTTTCGCATGTTGAGATGTACAGTTGTTTGTGTACTAGCGCTCACCGGAGCTCTCCTTCTCCTGCACGATTAGAAATTAGTTATTTACTCTATTATAGGGCTGGGCGATAATTCGATAACGATAATTATCATGATAGATATTTTTTCGATAAAACAATAATGGTAGTTCGCTAAGTGTTCGATAATATTTAAGCACTATGTGTAACGCTGCGCAGGCATTTTGCAGCCTGCACTTTCGGATGCCGCACGCAGTACAAGTTTACAGCCATACAGTGTTAGTTGCACTTGGAGGAAGAAAAAAATTAGGTAAAAAATGTCACAGTCAGACATTTTTGATAAGAAATGTCACTAAACTTCAGTCTGGAGCTACTTCGTTTTTTGCAATCCAACACAAAACAGAGCAACGTGACAGAGCAAACTGCAGACGACTCGTGCCATCAAAAGCAGGCAACACCACAAACCTTCATCATTTAAAACAATGCCACCCTTATGAAGATGCTAATAAAAATACAGACCCAAACAAGTGCTGGTAAACCAGCGCAACTACCCAGCAGATTTTCATGTCATCATTTTCGAAAGCCGTGCCTTACAAGAAAAAACCCCTGAAAATACAGACGACAGATATGACAGACAACACAATCTCAATGAACACTTGATGCTGTAAACCAAAAGCTGCATTATTTAAGGGCATTTATTACGACATTGATAGGAACTTTTTTCGTCAAGCTTATGTTTCCTTTTCAATATTAAGTTATTTTCTTTGAAATCTGCAATACCACTATTGTCCCTCATCGACAGTAAAATAACCAGCCTTTTAAAGGACATAATCACAGAGGAAAAATCAGATGCTCAAGACAAAATCTTTAAAACAATGACATATTAAAAATGCAGCAAATAAATGATCTTTACAAAAAATTGGATCATTAATTAAATCCTTATTTTCCACGGAGCGAAGCATCATCCACCCGCACAGTTGTTTAAGACAGACACAATCTAAAAATATATACACTTTATATATATTTATTTGAAAATTAATCTCCGAATTTCATTATTATAATGTGTAACTTAATTCTAATGTATTTTTTGTTGGTCAGTTATCTACAACATAAACAAGAAGAACGAATAACATCTGATGCAAAGCGATTTAAAACAAGTCAGCTATAGTATATGCTTTAGTGCCAAAACAATCCATTAAACTGTTTTCACGGTCTTAGTTTAATTCACTAACTAAGTGCGGTTTGAGCAGCATGAGCTGGACAGTCTTTACAAGCTATTCGCAGCACTGATAGTATTCTTAGGTTTCCTCGGAAGTATAAACTTGGTCTGAAGGATGAGAGAGCTCAGAAACTCGTTGAGTGAATGGAGAGGCTCCCCGCATGTCTCGCCATGTTGTGCGATATATAAAATGAGAGTCTGCATAGGTCTATTCAAGCCAGTCTGTGAGATAAAATTGGTTAAAACACCTGCAGATATAACGCATATCTGCGCATAACAGGGTTTTTTATGCGTCCTGCAATATGCGATGTCAAGAAGGTAAACTGCACACACTTATGTAATGCGTGGACACGTCTCACAGCCCAAAGCATAACCAAACCTTTAAATGTCCATGCTTAATTAGTCATCGATAAGGTCTATCGATTAAAGAGTTATTGACAATCGATAGATCATCAAGTAAACGTTAGCATCCCTAAATAAAATATATTAAAGGATATTTCACCCTAAATTCACCATACTTACTATTAAAAGGAAAGTTCATCCAAAACTGAAAATTCTGTCACTATTAACTCACCTTTTACTTGTTCCAAACTTGTTTTATTTGATGTTGAACAATAATATCGTATAATAATAATGTCAATAATAATGTCTTTGGGTGTTGAAAACTTGAACAGTGAGTGTTGAATTATTATTTATATTGTCAGACAGCTGAAACATTTCACAAAATTTGTTAAATCAGCTGCACAAATCAATTGGCATGCTGCAAATCCTATAAAATTGATAGATGCAGTGTTTCCTCTAGGATTTTTTCCAGCTGTGGCGGCAGGCCTTTTTTACACAGATCTACCAACTACCTGTGGCGTTATTTCAATGACAAATGTCGTGAGCGCAGTATTACGAGTCGAGATCGCATTTATGTAATAGCCTACAGCATGCGAATCTCTTTGCTTGCGCGCCGATTTCCTCTGCTCGTGCACAAAGCTTCTTGCGCGCCCTCAAATACGCGCTGCTCAAGCACACAGTGTTGCCAGATTGGGCGGTTTCGGTTTTGAATTCATTTTTGAGTGTAAAAAGTGGCATAGGCGGGTAGTGAAAATTTGGGCGGTTTTGCAACGCCGTGCCCGCCAGCCCCGGTCTGCCCTCATAAACCAGTTTTGATCTCCCAAAGAGATGCCATAGCCCCCGTTCTTCGCATTCATATGCTTAGAACAGTGTAGAAACGCTTGTGATCTCGACAGCTTTTGGGCTGGAAACAGTCAGCATCATCTAGCAACACTGAGCGCAGATCTTCTTGTGCGCTCTCAAATAAACGCTGATGAAGTGCGATTTAGGGCGTTTATGTAACAAGTATGTCTCCAACTTTTATTAGATTTGCTATGAATATTTATGATAGTCTCCAATAGACCTACAGAGCAGCATTAATGCGTCCTGAAGTAAAGTGAAACAGCTATACGTTCTGTTTGCTGGCCTTAAGCATCACGCACCTGTCAAGTCAGCCAGTCAGTCAGCACGTAACCTTAAAGGGTTAAGCAAATGACACACAGCACTACTACGGTCGGTTACAGAAAAGTTCACACGGTTATAATTCACTTACGCTTTAATATGTTTTGGTGCGATTATCACCCGCTATTAAAAAAATAAAATATTTTGAATGAGAAGCTGTAATGTAGCCGTGGCGGGATGAATTTTGGCGTGGCGCCCCGCCATGGAAGATGAATGTAGCGGAAACCATGAGATATAAAGATTTGATATTTATCGTGATGAGTATCGATATCGACTGATATGAAAAAAAAATTATCCTGATTTTTTTTTTTTTTTTTTCCGTATCGCCCAGCCCTACTCTATTATGTTTAGAAATGTCTTGAAAAAATTGTCTTTCCGTTAAACAGAAATTGGGGAAAAAATATACAGAGGGGCTAATAAGTCAGGAGGGAAAATAACTGTGACTTCAACTGTATATCGCACAAACACCATAACTCACTGAAAATCTTCTTGATACAGTGTCATGTTCATACGCTGTCTGTAAATATAATATGTGAAATACGACGCCAAGTGTTGTTCTCAAATAACTCATCACAGTGCTCTGAGCTTGAATATACTGAGGTGCAAATTAAATTTGAGAGGTATGAAAAAGAAAAAAAAACGTGAGCACTGAGAATGTGCTTCTTTGGGTTTAAAAAAATGTTGTAAGCGAATAAATGCTGAGTTTTTTCTGTTGCTTTATTGTGCTGTATGAGTCAAAGATCTGCACTTCTACACAAGCTATATTTTCTGTTTTCATTCATGTTCTACAGTGACTATATGTCATGAATATTACATGCTAGCTTGTTCTCTCGTGAGACACGTGTTGTTTGTAGTGAATTGATTAGTTTGAGATACTAGAGGTGTGAGGCGAAATCAATAGGCTCGTGTTGTGCTACTCGTTTGTCACTCATACGTAGTGTTACATTTTGATTTCTTTTATTTTTAATGCTGATTCTTGAGTTAATCTGAATGGTTACTTTTTTGAGCATTTAGACTCCGGATATTTGCCTGGTGGTGATCTCATTACCATACATAGACCTAGGAACCTGATTATTCATATATAGTTTTTATAAATGTTTAAATCTTTCATTTTAAAATGTGAACGTTTTGTTTTATAATCATTTAAGCATAATTTATTTTGGTTTATTCTATTTAATTTTAATTTAATTTAATTTATTTGTTGTTGTTTTTATTGATCCCATAACCATCTACAGAACTAGGAACACGATTATTCATATATGGAAATCAGACCACAGATGTCTAGAAGCTAGTACAGCTAAATTATTGCATTATGATTGTATCAAATGATGATATTTTACCCTTGTCATAGACCCAGATCTTTCATTTTAAATAGTGTTGTTGTATAATCATTTACATATATTTTATTTCATTTTAATTTATTTTTTTAATATTATTTCATTTTATTTAAATTGTATGACATTTTATTTAAAATTAATTAGATTTATTTTATTTTATTCTATTTTATTTTATTGATCCCATAACCATCTATACAACTAGGAACATGATTATTCATATATATATATATATATATATATATATATATATATATATATATATATATATATATATATATATATATATATATATATATATATATATATATATATAAATCAGACCACAGATATCTAGAGGCTAGTACAGCACTACATTTTTTTAAATTAATGCATTATGATCATATCAAATGATAATGTTTTCCCATTGTCACAGACCCAGATCTTTCATTTTAAAATGTGAAAGTGTTGTTGTATAATCATATACCCATTTTTTTTATTTATATATTTTTTTATTTTGGAATTTATTTTTCGAAGCATTTGGACTCCAGATATTTGCCTGGTAGTGATCCTATGAGCAGATATCTAGAGGCTAATAAAGCACTACCTATTATTTTTAATTAATGCATTATGATCGTATCAAATGATGATATTTTACCATTGTCATAGACCCAGATCTTTTATATATGCAAATGATTACAAATATATATACATACAAATAAAATAAAACAAAACAAAATAAAATAAACAAAATATAAATTAAATAAATTTAAATAAAATGTAATACAGTTTAAATAAATTAAAACTAAATTAAATTAAACAAAATTAACTAAAATATATGTAAATGATTATACAACAACACTTTATTTAAAATAAAAGATCTGGGTCTATGACAGTAGTAAAATATCATCATTTGATACGATCATAACCATCTGTAGAACAAGGAACATGATTATTGATATATAGAAATAAGATCCACAGATATCTAGAGGCTAGTACACTACCTTTTTTAAAATTATTGCATTATGATTTGATCAAATGATGGTACTTTACCATTGTAATAGACCCAGACCTTTCATTTTTAAATGTGATATTAAAATAAGTGTTGTTGTATAATCATTTAAACATATTTTTATTAATTTAATTTTAGATTTTTTTTTTATATTATGCAATTTATGCAATTTTATTTTTATTTTAATTTATTCTGTTTAAATTAATAACAAATATATTTTAATTTTATTTCAATTTATTTATTTATTTTTATATTTAATATTTAAATGCATACATTTATATATACACAATTAGCCATGTATTCCTAAAGTAATTGCCCTTTTGTGTTAGCAGTTGTTCGGTCTTAATAATGCAAGATCCAAGGCAATTCCCAAGAGAAGCCTTTTTTTTTTTATTTTTTAGATTGTTCTTCAAACCCTAACTCAATTAATCAATTCTAATATGTCGGTTTGTGCATTTGAATCAACTCGCATTCATTCATCTCCAATCCAACTACCAATTTTAGTACCTCATACACTTCAAATTCAATTCGTTGCCAGATGCATCTTGTTTTCCTCTGCTCTTTTCAGTCAAGCAGACAGACCTCATTCCCTTCCTGATATTGTTTCAGGATCAACACCATTTCATCTCTATTCTGTCACCCCCTCCAGCTGTTGAGAGTAATTGATTAAAAGCGTCTATCCTCGTCCCTCTGTGTGCTTCACATCTCTCTCTCTCTCTCTCTCTGTTTGGTCTGGGTGTCTGCAGATGAATAATAATGTTTGGCCAATCCTTCTCTCTCTCAGGCTGGTGATGTACATTGAAAGAGACGTCCGAAAGGCCACGCCAGGAAAAGAGCAACAAAGCGGCAATGAATACCTGTCAAAATGCCTGACCCTCTTCATCCGTCACACCGTGCGCGAACTGCCAGCCATCCTGGGTAAATCAATCACAATACACCACCCCAAAAAAAGGGAAAAGGGAACGCAATGAATTCACTTGAGAAGTGGAATGGGCAAAACAAAGCGGGGGGAAGATGTAGTTTGATTGGCCTCTCTTTAATTACCTTTCTGATTGAATACGTGAGCAGGCATCGCAGGTATCGACCTGTTCCTCTGTGTTCATTTGGGAATCAACGCAGCTCTCTCTGTAAGACTAGCTTCAGTCCTTCACATAAAATGAGAAATGAGCAAGTCCAGGGTTATGGATGGGACATTCGCAGAAAAATCTTAAGATATTAATTCAGAGAAACTATATGTTAACATTATATTGAAACATCTGTTTATGTTTTGCAAAACTACAAACCAATGAGTTATGGGAACAGAAAAAATATCAATCAAGTTTATTAAATTGCCACAGCCATATCACCCTGCAGCCCAAGACCGGTTACTCACTGAAGCTAAGCAGGGCTGAGCCTGGTCAGTACCTGGATGGGAGACCACATGGGAAAACTAGGTTGCTGTTGGAAGTGGTGTTAGAGAGGCCAGCAGGGGGCGCTCAACCTGTGGTCTGTGTGAGTCCTAATGCCCCAGTAAAAGTGAAGGGGACACTACACTGTCAGTGGGTGCCGTCTTTCGGATGAAACGTTAAACTGAGGTCCTGACTCTCTGTGGTCGTTAAAAATCCCATGGCACTTCTCGTAAAGAGTAGCGGTGTAACCCCGGTGTCCTGGCCAAAAGTCCCTCAATCGGCTCTTACCCATCATGGCCTTCTAATCATCCCCATCCTTGGAATTGGCTCTATCACTGTCTCTTCACTCCACCAATAGCTGGTGTGTAGTGAGCGCACTGGCGCCGTTGTCCTGTGGCTGCCGTCTCATCATCCAAGTGGATGCTGCACACTGGTGGTGGTGTGAAGAGACTCCCCTCATGATTGTGAAGCGCTTTGGGTGTATGGCCATACACAATAAATGCGCTATATAAATATACATTACATTTTACATTACTTAAATGAGGGAAATAAACATGAGCTATGGATGTGACCAAAAGTAGTATACGAGTTTAAAGTATGCAACATAGTTTGTAGAAATTTAGTGAATCAAACTGTACAACCCAAAAGACGTAATGCTAATCAGAAGAATAAGAGTTGGCTCGCTATAGAACAAAAAGGAGAAATAAGTATTGAACACGTCCTCAATTTTCTCAGAAAACATATTTCTGATGGTGCTGTTGACTTTAAATTTTCATCGGATGTTTGTAACAACCAAAGAAATCTATTTATGCAAAGAAAACTAATCGAATTAGATTACAAATGAAGTGATGTGTAATAAAATGAAATGACGCAGGCATAAAGTATCAAACTCATGAAGAAAGGGAGGTGAACGAAGGCAGTGAAAGCCCAGACAGCAGCTGAAATCTCTCAGTAGTTTTCATTGTAAATGAATATTAGCTGCTTCAGTCCCACATCTACATTAGCAGGATGATGAAGATGACACCAGGGTGGACATTTCAGCAAGACAATGATACAAAACACAGCCAAGAAAACTCTCAAATGCTTTCAGAGAAAGAAAATCAAGCTGTAGAATGGCCCAGCCAATCACCTGACTTGAATCCAATAGAGAATACAAATTAAAGATCAGATTTGATAGACGGGACCCACAGAACATCAAGATTTTTACACTCTGTTGAAGTCTGTGAAAAACTCAAACAATGCATGTGACTGCATTCTCCATTATGAGAGGAGTCTTTAAGCTGCCATAACCAATAAAGCTTTTTATATAAAGTCTTAAAAACATTTCAGTAGTTCAGCACTTTCTTCTTGTGTCATTTTATTGTTATTATAAATAACTAATTTTTCAGTTTTGTTTTAGTTTTATGTTTGTGTTGTTTCGGTTTTTACCAAAATCTGGTTCAATTCCCTGTCAACAGCTCCTTTAGAAATATTATTCCTAGGAAAAACAACATGACATGTTCAATACTTATTTTGCCTCCTGTAATTGTTTAAAAACATTGACAGAGATGTTTTTTGAGTATTTTTGCGGAACTGTAAAATACAAGCCTACTTAAAAAAAAACTTAGAAAGGGTTTTGCTATTTTGGTGAAATTAAATTTTTTTTTTCATGGCAAAGTTGACATTTGCATGGAATTACTCAAATGTTTGATTCTCTCAAATATTTAAAAAGGTAAATGAAATGTGTTACGTCAATTCAAAATTTTGATGCACTGAAAAAAAATGCTGGGTTCCACACAATTTCTTCATGTTGTCCCAACACAAATTGGTTAAGTATAAAATATGCAGGAAATCTGTGGCAATTGTATTTTAAATGTGATTTTTACAAAATTTTGAGACATTTGAGAATTCTGAGAAGTTCAGCGATCGGCGAATTCCAAATTCCTGGAGTCTGTGATATTGACCTTATTCTTCACGTACAAGCAGGCGCAGCCATTTGAATCTTCCGGTCCTTTTTACTTCCACTCATTTTTAGACGTTAAAAAAGGCACAAATGATGTTGCAAACTGATGTTTTCTTATTATATTATTGTGCTTTGTCTGTACAGTCATGAACACACATGTTTGCAGAGCAAGTAGTTTGACCATTTTCTGCCGTTTATTATACCTAGTCATTTCTTCCATAGGCAACTGAATCGGAAATTCTAAAACGATTATAAAAATGAGCGCACTTCCGCATCTTCGAATAGGGTCAATAGACTAAACATGATTTTGAAGAGGGGCAATTTGGGCAATGGAATTCTTAAGTGCAAATTAAGAATTGTGAACTAAATCACTAACAAGACAAGCAAGAGACTTTCTTTTTAAAGGAACTGTTATCTATTTATAATTAACAATATATATTAACATAATATTATTAACATGTAACTAATTTCTATTGTATTTCATGTATTTCATTTATATCAACCAGCAAAGCACAACAAAACAGCAGCCTATGATCATGGGAGTTTGCATGTAATTGGCTGATTTCTCATAGCCTGTGTTTATGTGGTCTCCCTAGATGACATCCTGTCCGTGTTAGGCAGTATTGTGGGACGGAAGCACCCCTCGCCCACGCAGTCCCGTCAGCTGAAGCAGAGCCTCCCTATGATGGCTGTGGTGCTGCATCTGCTCACCTCACAGGTGTGTGTCTGTCTGTGTCAGGACTTACTATATTTACCTTTTTCACTAAGTTATTTTGGGTTTTCGATCTCTAGGGGATGATGCAGCTTGGGGAAAAGAAACCCACCTTGTGGTGCAAAAGATAATATAGCATATTTCAAATAACCTCTTTTAAGTCAGGGTCATGGTTTTGCTTATTCTCTAACATTCAATTGTTCATTCATTCGTTTGTCTATTCTTCACTCTATTAGTTTAATTAAAGCAAAGTCCAGGAGCCAAATTAAATGGCATGTGTAAAAATATTTGCATAAACGCAGATGATAAATCTTTACAGAAAGTAATTAATGTAGTGAATACAGTGCTGTGCATGAAACCATATTTAATTCTTTTGCTATGCTTTTTATTTAGTCGTATTAATGTTTGACAGTCTTTCGAACATTTATAATACACTACCTGACAAAAGTCTTGCCCCCTATCCAATTTATCCCATATCCCACTTGACTTCTAGTTGATCATTTGATATCAGAAGTGGCTTATATGAAAGGCAAAGGCCTCTAGATTAGGCTTATTTTACCAAAATAAAATATGATCATACCTGGATTTTTAATTATTTCATTAGGACAGTAAGGTCTGACTTTGCTTAGACAAAGTCTTGTCACTTAACAGAAATCCCATGAGCTTGGAGGACTGCATCCATACATCTCTGCAATGACTCAAATAACTTAATAAAGTCATCTGGAATGGCAAAGAAAGCATTCTTGCAGGACTCCCAGAGTTCATCAAGATTCTTTGGATTCATCTTCAATGCCCACTTCTTACCTTACCTCAGACATGCTTAATAATGTTCATGTCTGGTGACTGGGCCGGCCAATCCTGTTCAACAGATGATTCATCAGAAAAATCTACCTTCTTCTTTTCCAAATGATCAACATGGTCAAGTTATTATTTGTTGCTCTTACAAGTGGGATCGACGACAATACTTTTGTCAGGTAGTGTATTTAACTTGCAACAAATATGTGTGTCTGTTGAGCTTATAAATGCTAAGGCCAGTCATTTAGTTTGGTCAATTCTGAAAATGTCATGGTTTGTTGAGCTTTTGTAACTGGTGAATTTATCAACATTGACTGTCTTTATTACAGTCAGGATTTTTATGGTCAAGAAAAGTCAGAGGATTTTGGACATGGCTTTTTCAAGGTCTGGAAAAATTTGGGAAAAACTGACAAATCCACAAAGTTTTGGAAAAGTCATGGCAGTTTATTTAGCACATATATATTTATAGTGGGGGAAAAGTATTGAACACTGGTTTTTACATAAGAATTATATTTCTAAAGGAGTTGTTGACATTACATGACACTTCAACAGAGTGTAAAAATCTTAATGGTTCTGTCAGTCTCGTGTATCAAATCTGATCTTTATTTTGTATTTTCAATTGGATTCATGTCAGGTGATTGGCTGGGCCATTCTACAGCTTGTTTTTCTTTCTCTGAAAGCATTCGACAGTTTCCTTGGCTGTGTTTTGGACCATTGTCTTGCTGAAATGTCCACCCTGGTTTCGTCTTTATCCTCCCGCTAATGTAGATGTTGGACTGAAGCAGCTAATAGTCATTTACAATGAGGAAGGGCAGAGGGTTGCTGAAGAACTACTGAGATTTCAGCTGCTTTCTGGGCCTTCACTGCCTTTCTACACCTTCCTTTCTTCATGTGTTCAATACTTTTTCCCCGTGTCATTCCATTTTATTACACATCATTTGTAAACTAATTAGTTTTGTTTTCTTTGCATATATAGATTTCGTTGGTTGTTACTAACATCTAGTGAAAAGTTCAAGTTAACAGCGCCTTTAGAAATATGCTTTCTGAAAAAAATGGTGACGCGTTCAATACTTATTTGTCCTGCTGTACATGTAATTTATTGTATAACTACAAAATCAACTTTTGAACTCTCATCCTCCTCTCACTTTACTAAACATCTTCATCTGCACAGAAAATAAAATAAGGATGCGGCGTATACCTGCCTGTCACGCACCGTCTGTAATCATTTCATTCTGACACAGACAGTGATCTATTAAAGAGCTTTCCGGTTCAGCTTCAACAGTCTCACACACACGCACGCACACACACACAGATTATTACCAGTTGCCAAACAGTGCAAAATTGGATTTACTTCTGACACACTCAGTCACGCCAAAATTAATATGAAGGGATCTGGTGTTCTCAGAGAAAGATGTTTGTCATTGCGCGGAGCTGATGAGGCTCTCTGCTGATTAAATAGACTTTTTTACATTGGGCCAGGATTTGCCATGGAGACTCGCTTGGCAGATTGAGTCGTCTCATTTTGAAGGGGTCGGAGCTGATAGAGCTGTCTGTCTGATAGTTCCACTGTCATTAACTCTTCTGAGGAGGAGACACTGATGTCCATTAACACAGAGCTGCAGTGGGCGGCTTAGAGTGGCGAATAGGCAGCTCTTTTTGATTGTTTATGTGCCTGTCTGCTTTTTAATGGTCCTCACAGTGAGTTTGCCAGCCTCAGACAGCACATCACCCACAAACCGTTTCGTCCGCTGGCCGCTGACTGCATATTGCACTCACATATGGCAAATATTTCATCCAAATGACCAGCATCAGTCTTAAAGGCTGAGCACATCTCTAGGAGACGAGATTGTTTGGGTCATTCGGTGAGCAAATACGCTTTACAATAAGGTGGTATTAGTTAATGTTAGGAAGCAAGGTGGCTCAGTGGTAAGCACTGTCACATCACAGCAAGATGGAGGCTAGTCGGAGTCTCAGCTGGGTTAGTTAGTATTTCTTTGTGGAGTTTGCATGTTCTCCCCATGTTGGTGTGGGTTTCCTCCGGATGCTCCGATTTCCCCCAGAATCCAAAGACATGCGCTATAGGTGAATTGGATAAACTAAATTGTCTGTAGTGTACTGTACGTGTGTGTGTGAACATGAGAGTGTGAGAGTATAATTTGAACTTGAAGAGTACATTTAAAGATCTGTACATTTACTCAAGTAAATTTTTAGTGAGAAAAATATTTGCCTTTCTTTCTTCTTTACTGTCAAATGGAAAGAAATATGACGCCTGTTTAGCTTTGCACTTTGTTTGCATGCAAATGTGACAGGATACAGGTTAATATCCACTGCTGTATGAATATCTGTTATGTTAATGTACAAAATAAACCTGATTTAATGTCCACAAACCGGGATTAAAGCATCTTCCTTTATAATTGTTCTGACACGCGGCTGTGCTGATGAAGTAAATCTGAAGTAAATCTCTGTAATTCATTAAACACATGCACTGATTTAAACCATTTCAAACTTGTAAAAACTCACTCTTGATCACATTTGATGATGATTGATGATCCGAACTGCGAACTGAACAGACCTTTTATTCCCGGTTGCTTTGCGCTCGTCCTGTCTTGTTGATATGATTATATGCATTACTACGGAGACATGTTAATACGCAGCTGTCAATCAATTCGGTGGGCGGGGGGACCGCACTCCTACGTAAAGTTGCGGTCGGTCTCAAAACCGTTCCAATTGGTCCACCGTTTTTATGGTGTTACATTGAAAAAAAAAGGACTGGGTGTGTTTATATCACCCCAATATGACGGTATGTACACTATACCTACACATATGTCTGTCCAAACAGCTTGAAAAGTAGATTTTTCACCATAGGTGCCCTTTAAGAGAATTCTTACCTGCTGCACCTTTAAGCAATATTTGTTTTCAATTGTCTACAGAACAAACCACTGTAATACAATAGCCGGTTCCCAAATGGCACACTATACACTATGCACTTATGCACTATGTATTTATGCACTTACACACTCAACAGTATAGTATATGTATGTAGTGTCGTCCCAAATCGAACACTAATGTTTTTTTTACTAAGCGGAAAGTCCAAAACGTTTTCAAACTACCCAATGACCAAACTACCCAATAATACCTGGCATTAATCGCATTCACCATCGGGAGGCGCTATTATCACTCTCGTAGGAGAATTTTGCTTTCACAACCCAAAAGAAATAAAGTCATCCAACATGTGCGCCCGATAGTTGCACAGCAAACGATTGGCCGTGAAGGTCATCAGTTCACTGAAGTCACAGCTGTTTACGGAGCGTAACTACAGATACAGGGAAACTGGAGCATTTTAAAGCAGACAAGATCAACTGAAATACGAGCGATCTGATGATGTATCGACTGATCTTCACGCCTTTAAAATGCTCCAGTATCCCTGTATCTGTGGTTACACTCAGTAGACAGTGGTTTAAACAGTACAGATTGCTGCGGAACAGGATAATCACGTAGCCCCCTTCCACTACGTGAGCAAAACTGCGGTCGTTGACTGCATGAAGTGTCCATCATTCCACACTTCATTTTACCGGTTGAATGAGTGCATCATCCGGGTAATTAAAAAGCACTTACTATTTGTAAAGTTTTCAGTGTGAACGCACTCCTTACACTATTTATACTACAAAATGGCGTAGAATAGGGCATAAGTATGCGATTTGGGATGCACCTAATGACTTCTACAATCACCCTAACTTGCTTAATTAGCCTACTTAAGCCTTTCACTTTAAGCTGAACACTAGTATCTTGAAAAATATCTAGTCAAATAGTATGTACTGCCATCTTGGCAAAGATAAAATAAATCAGTTTTTAGAAATGAGCTATTAAAACTATTATGTTTAGAATTGTAATAATACCGGAGGTCTAATAATTCTGGCGAGCAAATAATTATCACTTAATCTGTATGTTTCAGGTAATTAATAACCAAATAATTCGGCTGTTAGAATTCACAGCTGTGATGGCGTGATACCATTATTTTTAAAATCTTCAAAATAGTCCAAAATGTCCAGGCTTGTGTCAGTCATCCGACCCCTTCTTGCCTCAGTGGGTGGTTCTTGGCTAGAAAAAGCTGCCGTGTGGGCTAGACTTCTCGCCTATAGTCAAAAGTCTGGCTCCACAACACCGATGCGTGTGTATATTCTGATATTAAGAAAAGCGCTGCAGGGCAAAGCTGCTTGTCTTCCCAGTAGCAGGTTGGTCTGCATCTGTGAGACTCGGCTGGCCTCTGATGCCCCAGAGCCCCGTGTGCGTGATCTCCTCGTCGTGCTCTTGTAGGCCTGTGTGTTTGTGCATCCATACATACATTGATGTGAAGAGCCTCTCTGTGGTCTCATCTGTCTCTCTGGCCTGTTGCTTCGCTGACAGCCAACACACTCGTCAGTCACAGAGGTCAGATCCGGTGTGTGCTTCTCCGAGACCAGAGCGGGTAAGAGCTCAATACCTCACTGTCCGGGACTGTGACCTCTGACCCGCATCATTACGGTCCTGCAGCACAAACATAAACCTCCTCATTCTCACATCAACGCTGGAGTCCTCCAGAGAGGAGCAGCACATCACTGTATTACACTCTCTCTCTCTTTTTTTATTAAGTGGAACGCACTGGAATTGAGTGTGTCAGAGCGCAGCAGTGTGTTTCTCTCATGTTTGCAACTGAACATAGATGTGTGTGAATTTGAAGATGGATATACACTACCTGACAAAAGTCTTGTCATCTATCCTATCCAAGTTTTAGGAACAACAAATAAAATCACTTCACTTCTAGTTGATCATTTGGTATCAGAAGTGGCTTATATGCCTTGAAGTGCCTTGATTTTTAATTATTTAATTAGGACAGTAAGTTCTGACTTTGCTTTGACAAAAGTCTTGTCAGCTAACAGAAATAATGTCCAGTACAGAATATAAAGTCATGGCGCAGTGGAAAAAGAATGAATATTGTGTATGACTCCCATGAGCTTAGAGGACTGCATCCATACATCTCTGCAATGACTCAAATCACTTATTAATAAAGTCATCTGGAATGGCAAAGAAAGCGTTCTTGCAGGACTCCCAAAGATCATCACGATTCTTTGGATTCATCTTTTATGTCTTCTCCTTCATCTTAACCCAGACATGCTCAATAATGTTCATTTCTGGTGACTGCGCTGGCCAATCCTGGAGCACCTTGACCTTCTTTGCTTTCAGGAACTTTGAAGTGGAGGCTGAAGTATGAGAAGGAGCGCTATCCTGCTGAAGAATTTGCCCTCTCCTGTGGTTTGTCATGTAATGGGCAGCGCAAATGTATTGATACCTCCAACTGTTGATGTTGCCATATACTCTGCAGATCTCTCTCACGCCCCCATACTGAATGTAACCCCAAACCATGATTTTTCCTTCACCAAACTTGACTGATTTCTGTAAGAATATTGACTCCATGCAGGTTCCAGTAGGTCTTCTGGTGTATTTGTGATGATTTGTGATGCAGTTCAACAGATGATATATCAGAAAAAAATCTACCTTCTGCCACTTTTCCGAATGATCAACTAGAAGTCAAGTTATTATTTGTTGCTTTTATAACTGGGATTGATAACAATACTTTTGTCGGGTAATGTATGTGAAAGAGTCTTTGTGGATTGTTAAAAAAACAATGTTTTAAGGCCTTAAAGTTTTAAATCTTGATTAGCGTAATGCATGTCTTAATCATAATTCTTCATGTCATTCCAAATCCCAAGTGATGTATTCACAAATAAAAATAGTTTTAATTAATTCTGAGAGATTTCTGTTTAGCATTGAAAGTCTCTTTAATATAAAAGTTTGTAAAGATTTTGTATGCTTAGCACTTCAAATGTAGTTGAAACCCTTTTGTAATTGTTAAAGTTCAAAAGGTCACCTTTCTGCCTTAAAACTTTGTTGTAGAGACTTTGACAGATGAAACTTTGACAGATGGTAGTACCCACCTGTCTACAAAGTCAGAAAGATGTCCTCCATTCCTCCTTTTCTGGAGAAAGTTTGGACGATTCTAAGACCCACACATTTTGGGGACCCCCAGAGTAATTATTAGGGGCCCACGACTGCCCCAACCCCCACCACCCCCACGGTCTTCACTTTCATCCGTGAAAGGTTGTCAGAGGGCCCGTGGCAGCCGGCAGCTTAAGGTTGTTGCACACTGAATCCAAAAGTTTTGTCTGCATGTTAAAAAATGAATTTCTGAATGAATGAAGAATGATCTGAATGAATGAAGAATGAATATCTGTAGTTACGCTGCGTAAACAGCGATGACTTCAGTGAACTGATGACCTTCACGGCCAATCGCAATCATTTCTGTTGATCATGTGAACACAATGGCAAATCAGGGCTGTTGAAGAACGGCTTCAACAGTGCTCAAATGTTAACTGAAAATGGACATTTTTAAAATTTGAATACCGATTGGTACCGAATTTCAGTATCGTAACAACACTACAATAGTCATTACTGAAGCGAAATCAGGGAGACAATGCTCACTGCAAAGCCACTTGAGCTCCAGCGAGGGGGAGCTTGAGCTTTCGCTCCTCCTCCTATAAGCTGTTTTAATGCGTACACCCACCCCACCCCTAACCCCAACCCCCAGTGACATCACTCAAGTAATGCAAAGAAGGAGGAGCTGGAGCTCAAGCTCCCCCTTGCTGGAGCTCAGCTCTGCCCAAGTGGCTCTGCAGTGAGCACCACTTGAAATCTGGAGCTAATCTAAAGAAATAACTTAGGATGACTGTCCAAAAATGTTTTTTGTTGTTGTTGCAATATTTCACATTAATTTAAATGCATAATCTTTGTATTTCCAAGATATTCGGTGACTACAATTTTGTTTTAATAAATTTATCTGTTTAGAAAATCTGTTTAGTTCAAATGCACCAAAATATGTTACCTGTATTCACTGAGAAATTGATATTTTATTAGTATTTTAGTTGCACAACAAACAGTTTATAGCTTGTGGCCTTTATCTGGAACGCCCTATGAGGTAAAGTAAAGAAAAACTAAAGTCATTTTGCTTGTAAATGTCTTTCTGCATCACTATATTAAGGCAAAACAGCTCATTTGCACATATATGCACTCCTTCAGATTGGGAGGAGGGAAAAAAGGAAGAATAAGTCCTGTGTCTCTTACTTATAGTCATAATGGTGGATGATGGGAAAAAATGCCGTCTGACAGAACCGTAGAGCTTTATAACGTTTTTTCTTAAGCCGGCTGAACATTTGACGATTTGTGCTGTCCTCTACAATCGCTGCTTGTCAGATTGTACAGTACAATGTGTCCCGCAATGAGATCTTGAGTAAAGCCCACGGCAGACTTTAACGGTGACATTCCTCAGTGACATTAACGTTCTTATGTCAGGCTGTACGTTACGCGTTGTCGCTGGGATTTTAGGCACAATTGACAGCGGAAATACGGCCCAAATTTCCTGAACCTGCCAGAGAGATTCATCGCAAAGGCAATTTATCGTCCGTCGGTGAGCATGATGCATTAATAGATCCGGGACTGCCGATTTTGCAGAACGATGAAACAAAATCTGCAGCGTGCGTTCGGCTGTCTTCAAGACAACCGTAGGACTTCATAGCCGCTAAAGCTCAAGAGTGACAGTTTCTGGAGGAGCTCAAATGGAATAGGGCTCAATAGTGAACAGCGGTGTTGTATCGTGTTGTAGGGTTGGTGAAGCATCTTTAAGACCTGAATGTTTCCTAACTGTGTCTGTTTGCTTTGGCAGATCTTCCGACCGCAGGTGGTGACTGAGGCCTTTCTCATCAAATTTGGAAAACTCCTGGTGAGTCGTTTGTCTCTGTTTAGTCATTTATTTTTATCAGACTAATAAATATGGTCACACTTTAATGCAATGCCCAATTCACAATGTTATCCAACCATTAAATACACTGCACAAAGTGATTTTTTTTCCTCTTACTTAAAAAGTGAGTAAACTCGTTGACTTAACTTTAAAAAGTGATTAAAATAATTGTAATTTGGAACTTTTAAGTTGATTAAAGGTGCAGATCTAAAGGTGATTGTCTTCAGAAAGCTTTTTCGTTGTGCTGGTTGAAAGTCTACTCGCATTCCATTAGTAATGATTAAGTAAATGATCTAAATGTATTTATATGTATTTTTATATTCTGGGTAAGATATAAGACTAAAAAAAGTTTATCCAATTAAAAATTGTCGAGCTGACAAATAACTCAATTACGAATGGTAAGTCAAACTGTCTGTCTACAAATTTAAATGTGTATTTATGCGTAGTCTCTTTAAGCAGATAGATACGTCATTTGCACGTACACCTAAAGCATGGCCACCTACAGCTGATATAGAGAGACATCAGGCAAACTCTGCTTCAACCTGAAAGACTTCTTTCTGAAAGACCACCGTAGGCTTGTATCCATAAAAAGAAAGATTGTTTTTGAAAGGGCTTCTGCCAAAAATGCAGAATCAAAACTTTTCTAAATCCTGAAGCAAACTCAAATTACTTTTGCACGGTGGAGGGAAATTATGCAGTTCAAAACAACGATCTGAAGGTTTACACCATGGCTGAAGTATTACTTTTAGACTTTTAGAGTATTACTTTTTTATTTTTTCTTCTTATTTGTTTTATTTCGGCTAGAATAAAAGCAGTTTTTAATTTTTTTAGAATCCATTTTAAGGTCAAAATTATCAGCCCCTTTAAGCTATATATTTTTTCGATAGTCTACAGAACAACCCATCGTTATGTATGGTATTATAAATAATAATAAAAAAATGAACTTTAATTTCCAGCTGGTCTCTTAACTTAAATTCATTCATTCATTCACTTTCTTTTTGGCTTAGTCCAGTTATTAATCTGGGGTCGCCACAGCGGAATGAACCGCCTAATTATCCAGCATGTTTTAAGCAGCGGATGCCCTTCCAGCTGCAACCCATCACTGGGAAGAATCCATCCATACACACTCATTCACACACATACACTACAGACAATTTAGCCTAACCAATTTGCCTATTCCGCATGTCTTTGGACTTGTGGGGGAAACCGGAGCACCCGGTGGAAACCCACGTGAACACGGGGAAAACATGCAAACTCCATACAGAAAAGCCAACTGACCCAGCCAGGGCTCTAACCAGCGACATTCTGATTGCGCCACCCACTGCGCCCCCGTACTGCCTAACTTAAATTTTATTAACATTAACCTTTTGAACGTCAGCCTCACAATAGGTAAATATATGTGTGTGTAATGTCTCTTTTCTCTTTTTCTCTTGTGGGAAGAATCACATAACTTCCATTGACTCCAATGAGACGAGTTTGGGAAGTGCAATAGGTAGGTTTTACTTTTATTTACTTTTTTATTTCATTCTTTTATTTATTTATTCAGTCATTGATTATATGTTAACTCTTCAAATCTTTGTCTTCTCTTATTTAATCTATTATTGCGTAAATGACTTTTTTTTACATACAAAACGAATTGCTAAAAGGTGGGATTAGTTTTATTTCTTCCTTAATTCTTTCTATGAACTTTCCCTCCACAACTAACAGGTCAAGCATCATCTGAGGAGCTGATCAGAAACACTCTGTCAGCAGTGGAGGCCATTTCCCAGCATCCCGCTCTGCTCAGCCTCTACCCCTGCATTGTAAGTACACGCACAAGCACTGATGCACTTTTCATTTTGTGTCTCTCTTACAGTCGTTTCAAAATGAATTAAGCATTTACTTATAATGCGATCTGATTCATTTTTCTTATTAAATATCGAGTTTACTTTGAATTTTAATTATTAATTTGTTTTTTAATTATTAATTACTTATTAATTACTTATAATTTTAACGATTAACTTTGAAATGGAAGTTTGTTTTTATGTTTTTAATATGCTTTTATTTGCAGTTATTTGTTATTTTTTCATTACCATTTAATAGTAAATCAAAGCAATTGTGTTAATGATTATTGTTTAAAAAGATAAAAAAAGCAATGAAATAGTGCTTAAAAACAGTAACACACACGCACGCACACACACACACACACACACACACACACACAAACGCACACACACACACACAAATCAGTTTTATGAAGCAAAGTTCTTTCAATATTTGGAAGAAAGATTGCTTCGTTTAATATCTTGTTTATTATTAATTCAATTCAATTCACCTTTATTTGTATAGCACTTTTACAATGTAGATTGTGTCAAAGCAGCTTCACAGAAAAGGTCATAGTAAATTGGAACAGTGTAGTTCAGTTTTCAGTGTTTAAGTTCAGTTTAGCTCAGTTCAGTGTGGTTTAAAATCACTACTGAGAGTCCAAACACTGAAGAGCAAATCCAACGATGCGCAGCTCTACAGATCCCGAACCATGCAAGCCAGTGGTGACAGCGGAGAGGGAAAAAAAACTTCACTAATTGGCAAAAGTGAAGAAAAAAAAACCTTGAGAGAAACCAGACTCAGTTGGGCACGACCATTTTAATTTCTCCGCTGCCCAAACGTCTTGTGCAGAGCTGCAGTCTCAGTGGCGGAGGCTGGAAGCTGGCCTCAGCGAAGACTCGTCTGTCTCTGGAGCGTCACAGGAATCAGTCTCATGTTCCACTCCTCCATGACCACCACAGTAGCTGCTTAAACTATTATACGTTGTGTGTTATTTTAATATACAGTTTGTTTTTTAATGGTCCGTATTTATTTAGAATATATTATCTAATTCTGTACTGCCAATTTAATTTTAGTTTTATAGTTTTATTATTAAATGTCTTCTGAAAACCAGTCAAATTTATAGGATGTCGGATGTGTAGTTTATTTTTGTAGCGGAAATTGTTAAAAAAAACTTACTTGAATTGTTTAACTGATAGTAATAATTGCTTTAAATGATTTCTGTCAGTCATTTAACCATTAACTTTAATATGCCTACTGATTAGAGCATTTGGAAAGAAAAACACTCAAATATTGGTCGATAAAGCAGCATATTTTTAAGCAGCCGTTGCGTTTGCTTTGACAACAAGCTGAATTCGCCTGTCTCTATTGTGCAAAAGTGTTTCAAACTTTTATGAAAAGAATAACTCGTTTTCAATCACTAAAGGCCAGGACACTTCAAGCTGACAGTCGGCCACTGGGTTTCGTCGTTGTGTTTGAAACGTCGTCTCTCGTCAGGTTAACGTCGTAGCATGTTGGCCCGATTTACCATGTGGAATTGCTGTCAGCTGAAGAGAGCGCTCTGATTGGTTATCCAGCAATGAGTCAGAGTGTGAGATCCAAACTGAAGTGGCTTAGCAAGTAAACGATTCAAGTCAAGAAGAAACACAAAGAGCCTGGCTGTAATTTTGCTACAATCAGGTTTCATCAGCAGTGGTCAACCGATAAGAGTATTTTGGAGGCCGATTCAATTAATTCAATTCAATTCAAGTTTATTTGTATAGCGCTTTTGCAATAATTATTGTTTCAAAGCAGCTTCACAAAAGGTGAACATTATTACATTACAATTAAAATTAACATTACATTAAAATAT
Source organism: Danio aesculapii (assembly GCF_903798145.1). Lineage (NCBI taxonomy): Eukaryota > Metazoa > Chordata > Actinopteri > Cypriniformes > Danionidae > Danio > Danio aesculapii. Next base: position 50,594,824 of record NC_079450.1, on the reverse strand, counting down.
AAGTTATTTTATACTGTATAGACATGGTTAACCTGCAATTGTACTGCATATAGCTAGGGACAGACAGAATCTGCGGACATTTTTTGCTATTTCTGTGGAAAATCTTGTAAAAAAAATCTGCAGATTTAATTATTTTAGGAGTATCATAACTAAAAACTTCATTTATGAAATAAAAAGAATACCTTTTTAACTTATTTTAGCTTATTTAATGCTTACAATGCAAACCCAGTTAAATCCACTTGTTTGTTAAACAAACCAAGTCTCTCATATAATAGATCTTCTAAAAGACAGAAAATACTACCATACAAACTGTACTGTAAATAAATCATATGAACATTTTCATGTTGCTATAATTATATCGCAATAATATTAGTGAAATTAATTTAAAAACGAAATAAATATAAATTTACACAAATACATAGACTCAATGATGGGCTAAAAATATGTGGAAGTCTGTGGATTTCTGAGCATGCAGATTCCGTGTGGGCCTACATATAGGTGATGTCTATGTATTCATGTTTAATGAAGTGTATGTTTTCATTCATTCATTTTCTTTTCGGCTTAGACCCTTTATTAATCAGGGTCGCCACAGCGGAATGAACCGCCAACTTATCCAGCACATGTTTTACGCAGCGGATGCCCTTCCAGCTGCAACTCATATCTGGGAAACCCATTCATACACTTTCATTTACACTCATATACTATGGACAATTTAGCCTACCCAATTCACCTATACCGCATGTCTTTGGACTGTGGGGGAAACCCACGCGAATGCAGGGAGAACATGCAAACTCCACACAGAAACGCCATCTGACCCAGCCGAGGCTCGAACCAGCGACCTTCTTGCTGTGAGGCGACAGCACTACCTACTGCGCCACTGTGTCGCCCTTGTATTTGTGTATTAAATATATTAATTAATAATTACATTTGAGTTAAATTAAATTGAAAATGAATTACAAAATAAATGCGTAAAGTAATAAAAAATTATACATTAAACACTCTTTGATAAGCACATCTCATCCTTTATAACGGTGGTCCCCAACCCCCTGGCTGTGTACCGGTCTGTGGATCAATTGCTACCGGGCTGCACAAGAAATCATTAATTATTTCAGTTTTATTTATTATCTGAGTCTAAATGGTCTTTTATTTTGAAAAATCTTTTATTTTGAAAATGACCATGTTTTTTCAGCTGTATCTGGGTCACTTGAGGGCCAAAATTTAACCCACAAGCAGCAAAATTAGTAAGAAACAGACATCTTTGGAAAGTTTCTTTGCGTAGTGGAAAAGGCCCAGTGAACGACCCGTGAACTGCCAAGGAATGATGAAAGCTTTAGGGGCCGTTCACATATCGTGTTTTTTTCACTCGAAAGATTGCAGAATGGGAGCCACGCACGCAAGCGTAGATGCACTCATGCCTAATTACTTCTGACAAACACAGAACACCCAAAACACTGCAGTGCTTTTAAATTTTCTCCATAAATAAAGCTTGTATCAGAGTTACAGCAATGTTTTGTCAGCTTGACATCTTCTGAGAAAATGTTGACTTTTTTATTATGTATTATTGTTATTTTTTTAATAAGCCAAAGTAACACTCATTTTTAATACAGCAAATGGTTAGTATGACATGGATATAATCTCCTCATGTCAGCATTCAATTCACACGGACAGACCGTCACTCAGAGAACAGATCATGCGGTATACAAATGCACATTTTATTTGATCCCACAGCTGGATCTGGAAGTTTGAAGGGTTTAGTCAGTCAAAGATTTGTTTAAATCCTATAAATACTGACCTGAATGACAACAGCGAGCAGACAGCGAGGAGAATGAAAGCACAGTTTGCGAAGACGAGCGCTGCTGCTCTCGGCTCCATAAAATACATTTTTTTTGCCATCAAAATAAAAGTCCCCCCTCGAAAATACTGGCCAAACTGTATCTGCTGATATTTAAAAAAAATTGGCTGATATATCAGTAGTTGTTTGGCGTCGTCTTGGTGTGTCTCTGCCTTTTTCCTCTTATTCGTAATGTTTTTTAGACGTTTTCCATCGGACTATTGCATCCGCATTACAATGTATAATGCAGTGACGTTATTACAAGTGTGTGCAGTGGAAATAATCTAAGAAAGTTGGTCTCTAAACTCTCCGTTTGGCCCCTTGCAGCTGTGTTAAGGTCAAACTCAAAAACGCAATAAATCAAGCTGTGTATCAGAGCAGCGAGGGCCACATTCACACATCTAACCTGAGATCTCACATCCTCACGCTTGACGGAGCTACAACTGAGATCTGCACTCGCCTCTGCCCACAGCTATTACTCTCACAAACCCTCACAACAACAGGAAATCACTGTGTGTGTGTGTGTGAGGCTCGTGTAATGAGTATTGACATGTGTTCTGTAGGACTCGAGCATCAGGAAGCTTTGAGAGGACACACACTCTCTGATACTCTATAATAGGAGAAGACACCTTAATTACAGTTCGCCAAGAGTCATTAAACCCTGTCTCTACTCTGGACACACACACACCATAGAGCATGCGAATGACCGTAGTTTATTGAATCTTATTTTCATGAGGGTAATAGACTTGGTGCTTTCAGAAAGTTTCAAGGTTAAGTTTGACCCCAAAAGACTTAACAATGCAGACTCTGAATCAGAATAGTGGTTTTCAACCTGTGTGTCGTGATGTATTGGAGGAGGGCACCCAGCTGTTATTAGAACTAGCATTGTTAGGCTAATATATGTACAAATGACAGTCAAAATTTGATGTGTAATGAAGTGACGAGAACTATTTGATTGGTTTAACCTTTTGTTTAAAAAAAAATTGGTTTAACTGCCCCCCCCCCCCCCCCCCCCCCCCCCCCCCCCCCCCCCCAATTTTTTGAACATAGACATGAAAATGCCATGTTTCAATCTTCAATGCCTTGGTGTATAAATTTAAGCTTGATCTCATTTTGAAGTAGACACTTGTGTGATTGTAGCTAAAGTGAAATAAGTTCAAAAAGTAAAATAAATAAAAAAGTTATGTGCCTTTAAGTTTATCAAAATAATAAAACCTATGAATGAGGTTTAATTTATTTGATAAAATAGCCACTCTTTTAGTCCAAATTTGACAGAAAATCGAAGGTAAATATTTAAACAGTTTATATTTCGAGTTTGAAGTGGATATCTCAAAAAAGTACGATTTTATTTGGCTATAGTACCAAACATTGACACCAGATAATATACAGTTTCTATTGGTGACCGTATGAGGGCGCCCTTCATTTCTGTGTATGTTTTGAGGAATATGAACCATATTTTTTCATATTCTTGACAATATTTGTAAACTAGGCATCAAATTCTTAAGTATTTTGGGAAGTTTAGGGAGATTTGATTTGAATTTAGCCTCTAAAAACATTTTTAAAAATGTACATGTGGATTGCTGTAGCAAAGTTATGTGCCGTCAAGTTTACGAAAATAATAAAACAATAAATATATAGTATACTGTATATATATATATATATATATATATATATATATATATATATATATATATATATATATATATATATATATATATATATATATATTACATCAAATATGTGTTTTACAAAACCTCTTTTAGCTCAAGTTTGACAGAAAATCTGAGTTAAATATGTGATCAGTTTATATTCCGAATTTGAAGTTGATATCTCAAAAAAGTATGATTTTATTTGGCCGCAGTACCAAACATGACCACCAGATGACATACAATTTTTATTGATGACAATATAAGGGCGCCCCCAATTTCTATGTATGTTTTGAGGAACATCAACTATAATTTTTCGTACTCTTGACAATGTAAATTAAGCATCAAATTCTGAAGTAATATGGGCAGTTTGGGCCAATTTGATTTCAATTTAGTCTATGAAAACATTTTTAAGAATGTACATGTGGATTGCTGTAGCAAAGTTATGTGTCTTTATGTTTATGAAAATAATAAATAAATATATAGTTTATATATTACATAAAATATGTATTTTGCAAAACCTGTTTTACCCTAAACTTGACAGAAAATCTAAGTTAAATATCTGAACAGTTTATATTGCAAATTTGAAGTTGATATTTAAAAAAAAAAAAGATTTTTTTGGCCGCAGTACCAATCATGACCACCAGATGACATAGTTTCAATTGGTGACCATATGAGGGCGCCCCCTATTTCAGTGTATGTTTTGAGGAAAATGAACTATATTTTTTTATACTTTTGATAGTAATTGTAAACAAGGCATCGAATTCTAAAGTAGTTTAAGCAGTTTGGTGATATTTGATTTGAATTTAGTCTCTAAAAAAACACGTGGATTGCTGTAGCGAAGTAATGCTTTATAACTCAGAGGATCCTTGTCACAAATTTATAAATAACTGTTGCTCAGTAATATCTATTAAAAATAAATCATCAGATTTTTTTGGAAACTAGAAATGTTAAGCATTCAAATGATACATAGTTTGTCGTGATTGCTTTAGGTTTAGACTATAATATTAGGGTTTATATATGTAACCGCAGATTGTCTCACGTGTTAAAGGATAACAGTAAATGTATTTTGATCTATTACTCTTCCTAAATAATGAAAACAACTGTAAAATATATATTTAGAAGAGTTAGACATTTCCAATGATATATAGTTTGTCATGACTAGATTAGGATTTAGTTGCAATATAGTTAAATAAGAAAACTTAAGCATCCTGCTATCGGGCTGGTGACTGTTAAAGGTCAATAGCAACCCGTTCATTTAAAACACACTTTTTTGCTGAATACGTCAATGCGGTCAAGTGTTTCAGTTCTCTGCCAGTGTTTACTCATCAGGGATAAGATTTGATAAGCACAATAATACTTATAATGATAAGATCAGCTGGTGCATGTGTTAAGATCACAGGATGCTTAAATCCCTCCTAAAAGATTCCTATGAGACTCCCACGAAATGCATATGTAAAAATACAATTTAAAAGGTCAATTAATTAGTATTTATCTAACTCTTAGAACCAACAAGCACGTATTTTGTACATTTTTGTGAAAATCTAAATAGGAATCAATTATTAACTAAATATTTCTGTTCTTATGGGATTTTAGTCCATGAAATTCAGCCTTGGTAAACAAAAGCAAAATAAAAGACATCAAAAATAACATGGAAAATTGGGAAAATGTTTAAATTGCACTTTGGGATGCACAGCCTCTATTTGTATTAAACTGAACTGAACTTTAACTGACATCTGTATTTAACTGAACTGAACTTGTTTTAATTAAACTAGAGCTACACTAGCATTCCACACTTCTCTCCTGCCTGCCTGAATTGCTGGAATGTTCCACAATCTGAAATAATATTACGGCTATTTATTCTCTATCCTTCATCTATGTTAAGCTGCTTTGGCACAATCTACCATGTAAAAAGCGCTATAAAAATGAAGATGAATTGACATGTTTTTAATTTCTGAATTCAGATTCATACAGAAACCTCAAAACCGAATAGAAAAAAGAAAAAGATGTTTTCAATGGTTTAAAAAGAAACTGTAACATTATAAAAATGTTAGCCACAAAATTCCTATCATGCATATCCTATATATGCTACCTGACAAAAGTCTTGTCGTCGATCCCAGCTGTAAGAGCAACTTGACTTATAGTTGATCATTTGGAAAAATGGCAGAAGGTAGATTTTTCTGAAGAATCATCTGTTGAACTGCATCCCAATCATCACAAATACTGCAGAAGACCTATTGGAACCCGCATGGACCCAAGATTCTTACAGAAATCAGTCAAATTTGGTGAAGGAAAAATCATGGTTTGGGGTTACATTCAGTATGGGGGCGTGCGAGAGATCTGCAGAGTTGATGACAACATCAACTGCCTGAGGTGTCAAGACATTTGTGCTGCCCATTACATTACAATCCACAGGAGAGGGCAAATTCTTCAGCAGGATAGCGCTCCTTCTCATACTTCAGCCTCCACATCAAAGTTCCTGAAAGCAAAGAATGTCAAGGTGCTACAGGATTGTCCAGCCCAGTCACTAGACATGAACATTATTGAGCATGTCAGGGGTAAGATGGAGGAGGCATTGAAGAGGATTCCTAAGAATCTTGATGAACTCAAGAATCCTGCAAGAATGCTTTCTTTGTCATTCCAGATGACTTTATTCCTTAAAAAAAAAATAGAAATGTTCCTAAAACTTAGATAGGCAGCAAGGCTTTTGTCAGGTAGTATCTAAAATGCAAAAAGCCTCGTATTTAACACAGAAAAGCCTTGAAAAGAGCATTATTTTTCTTTGGTAATGACATTTGAGGTCATTAATTTAAACATTTGTTGAAAGTAGTATATAAGTTTTTTCTTCTTCAAAACTCATTTGAAAGCAGCACAGATACAAAGTGTACATTTCTAAGCACACGAGTGAAGGTTTTTCTTTTCCTTACCAAGGACACTTTTTTTCCTCCACCATTGACCCATATTATAGCTGTCTAGCTCGCCAAGTTTGATTCAAATGTTCAAACATACCTCAAGTAAGCTACAGAGAAAGAATTACCATTATACTGACATTCAGGACAAACGTCTCATAAGGAGCCGGCAAGAGATCAAAGATGTGCCGCAGGTTTAGCGTAGCAATTCTACAATACATGTGGCTCACTGAAGAAAAAGCTGTCTTACAATAGAGAGAGAGAGAGCGAGAAATCCATAGATAACCTTTACAATGTGTTTCTTTGGTGTTCTTTTCACTGGAAGTCGCAAAGAGTGAGATCTTTTGTTTGAGAGATGCCCACACACATCAACATTAAGACACCTGTGCGCAACATTTGCTGGCTGATTGTAGTTGGTAATAATCGTAAAAAAACCTGATTGTAATTTTCAAAAGAGCTGGCGTAAGGCCTTTTGTTGGAGCACACTTACTATGATCAAAGGGCAGAGCTGACATCACATTTCCATGCAAATTGGAGCTGTTTCAGAGCTCTCTCTCAGTCTTCTGCTTCCAGCTGTTAGTGTGTGTGTGTGTGTGTGTGGTCTGAGGAGACTGAACTTTCTTTTACTCTTACAATAACGCATTTCTCTCTTGGTTTCCCCAAGGTTGTGGAGTTGATTGTGCCGCCGCTGGCATCGTTGGCCTTCAGTAAGAACGGTGAGAACATAAGGTTGCAAATAAGAACACACAATTATATGTGGTAACACTTTACTTGAAGGGGGTGTTCATAAGGCTGTTATGAAACCTTTTTGAATGCCTGCATGCTTATAACAACTGTCATTTAAGTGGCATTCGCTCAGTTATGACATTTTAAATGCAAAGATGACACTGTTTGTTATTACATCTTGATATAAACAAATACATCTCAACCTGTTTTTGTTTTGGTCATGATATTCCTCATCAGACCAGGCAGCGTTTTCCCAATCTTCTATTGTCCAATTTAGCCTCAATTTCCTGTTCTTAGCTGACAGGAGTGGCAACCGGTGTGGTCTTCTGCTGCTGTAGCCCATCTGCCTAAAGGTTGGACATGTTGTGCATTCAGAGATGCTCTTCTGCATATCTCGGTTGTATCGAGGGGTCATTTGAGTTACTGTAGCCTTTCTATCAGCTGGAACCAGTCTGGCCATTCTCCTCTGACCTCTGGCGTCAACAAGGCATTTACGCCCACAGAACTACCACACACTGGATATTTTCTCTTCTTCAGACCATTCTCTGTAAACCCTAGAGATGGTTGTGCGTGAAAACCCCAGCAGATCATCAGTTTCTGAAATACTCTGTTTGGCTCCAACAACCATGCCACGCTCAAAGTCACTTAAATCCCCTTTCTTCCCCATTCTGAATTCAATTTGAACTGCAGCAGATCATCTAAACCGTGTCTACATGCCTAAATACATTGAGGTGCTGCCATGTGATTGGCTGATTATAAATTTGCATTAACGAGCAGTAGGACAGGTATATCTAATAAAGTGGCCGGTGAGTGTATGTCAGTTTTATTTAATATGAACTTCAGTGCACAACAAAGTTGAATAAACACAGAATTGTCAAGTGGCTAAATATATATATGAGTGTTTTTTTCATTCATTTGTTTAATGAAATGTATTGATAGTCACACTTTGCATAAGCCTACACACATTTCATGCATTGAAAGCTCCAGCCTTTATAACAAAAGGTTTTTAAGATCACGAATAACATTAATAACATCTTTGAATATGAGCTATGATGTATGTTCTAGCATATATCTCTATTTTTTTTTGCATGCACGCATGCAAATAGAGAAATGTAACCTTTCTGCTATGTGTGTGTATGTCCCAGTGGAATGGCGTATTGTGAGTTTGCGTGTGCTGTCAGAGATCACACTGCTGCTGCTGAGCCAAGACGAGGTGGAGGAGCGCGAGAGAGCTGGAGAGCGAGAGTGGGAAGGTGAAGGGAACATCTCCTCCAACACTCGCCTGCTGACGCTCATCTCTGAGGCCTTGCTGCCACAGTAAGACTCCCCGCTCTTGTTTATTCAAACTCAGATCGGCCATGATGTGATGTGAAGTTTCCAGCGGCAAGCGATTTGTCCGTGCACACCCGATGTACACGGTTGCTGTCAATCAGAAGATATTGTTTGCATGCTAATGTGGAGCATAAATTTTGACTAGCGGTGTGTATTCAAGACAATAAAATGTGCTGCTAAATGCTCGCAAATGATTAGCACAGAAAAGAGAAGGCATTGTCGAAGCTTGTCAATAGACATTTATGGAAATCGATTGAATTGAAAAGTCAAGAAGGATAGTCATAAAATTATTAAGGGTGACATCAGGTGCCAACAAGTTCATCTGATTCTTTAGGGTCTTAATAAAGTTTATGGCTGCGTCCAGAATCGTCTATTACTCAAGTATGTACTACAATTTGAATTTACTTCACGACTGTTAGAAAAGTAAGTTCTATACAGTATGAATGAAACTTGGATGTATTACATACGCCATTAGTCATTATCACAAGACCTGCCCACGTCAGTTGTGTGACTTTCCATTCTTGAGTTTTCTCATGTGGCATTATGGGATTTATTGGATGTACACTTTAGAATCTCACTGGATGTAGTAGATCATCCGGATACTTCTCTCCTACTGTTTTTCGAATACTGTGTATTCAGACATACTACTCGGCTCGCATACTGTTTTTAACATATTATATAGTATGGATGTATGCGATTTGGGTCACAGCCTTTAACTTACTTTTGTTACATTTCTCAATGGGTACAAATATATAACCCCTCTTTTTGACACCTCAGTCTATCGTGAGCCATTTTTCTTCATATCTCTTTAAATGCAAATGAGCTGCTACTAAATACCAAATCATTTCTTAACCAGAAGAGCACACACACAGTGCTCAACCACACTTTTACTGAACTTTGTCTACTTGATGTGGTGTTTGAATTTGTTTCCACATTATGGACCTTATTCAGCGATGCGGAAGTGCGCTCGTTTTTGCGATTGTTTTAGAACTTCAGATTCATTTGCCTATTGGAGAAATGACTAGGAGTAATAAACAGCGGAAAACAGCTTGAGCCAAAAAGGTTCCAATGGCTGCACCCGCTCCTACATAAAGAATAAGGTCAATAATGGCAAAATATTAGATTGTGCTAGGTCGTCTCCCAGATGTATAATCGTTGCATATAATTTATCATTGCTTGACATTGCAGCCTGCCATTATCACTGTAAAAACTAATGATTTTAGGTGGAGTCACCTGGCCAGCACCTTCCGCATATGCTCAGTTTGGTGTGAGATCTGTGGAATTTATTTATCATTAAATCCATCATCAAAATGTTGTGTAGATTTTAACTGTAAAATGTGATTAGTTACTTTAAAAAGCGAGTAAGCCTGTTGCCTTAAAGGAACATTTTTCCATGATTATGTATTAATTTATTTCGGTTTAGAAAATTGGCTCGTTCTGATGTCTGGCAGGAGCCCTTTTAACTTGGCATAGATCATTGAATCTGATTAGACCATTAGCATCTCGCTCAAAATCGATCAAGGAGTTTTGATAATTTTCCTATTTAAAGCTTTACTCTTCTGTAGTTCCATCATGTACTAAGACAGGTGAAAAATGAAAATTTCTATTTTTTTGGCTGATATGGCTAGGATTTATACTCTTATTCTAGAGCAATAATCAAGGAACTTTGCTACCTCACCAAAGCTGCATCAGGCCCAGTAATATCAGTGAGACCCAATCCCAATTCTTTTTTTGTACCCCTACCCCTACCCCTTCCCCTTGGCCCTTAAAACAGAGTGTGAAGGGGAAGGGCTTCAAAATTTACCCCTAAGAAATGGGACAGCACTACAGCACCTGCACACGTCATAAGATGTCATCGCGATCTCTTGCTTCATATAAGATCAGATAATCGCGATTGCTGTAGTTATTCCAGTTGTGCTATTTTTTGGTATTCATCTTCAAGAAACCACTGAATGCAAATATCATGTTGTCATAACGATCTAATGTGGCAATAAGATCGTAACTGTACTGTGCATTTACACTGTGGCCATATTCATCTATGTAAACACGCCAAAAGCAACATTAACCTTATAGCAGACACTGTAAAAAGGTGATTCCCAGCCACTAGACTTTTCTGACAGGGTATTCGAGTGTCATCGAGTGTCAGAATGTTGTGGGACGACTATACCGGAGTTATTATTATGGATTATAGATAGCAACATTTTGCGTTTTTTATTTTAGCGTTTGAACGCGGTTATGAATATATTAAAACATTTGTTTGTTTGTTGTAAAAATTTGTAATAATGACAAAAATGACTAATTTGTGGATCTCCTTACTTCCGGGTGGAGCTATACTGCCGTTGTGGCTGGTGTATTCTGGGAAATTTTCCTACCCCTGGGTTTCAAGTGTGGTCCTGAAAAATCTCAGTTCGAAGGGCTATCTACCCCTTCCCCTTAGCCCTACACCTTCAAGCTAAAGAGAATTGGGAAGGGCTAAGGGGTAGAAGTGGGATTGGGCCTTAAAATCAAGCTATAATAAGCTGACTTCTGTAAGGATAACCAACATGAAAGTCTTCTTACACAGGGAGTGTGCCTTGGAGATATTTGTGAGATATTTTCTTCCTAGAATTCAAAAATATTTTTAGGCTCTGCATAATATCGATGTGCCTGCTGCAGCCATGGTACATCAACAAAGTTCCTTGATTATTACTTGATTGTTACAAATGTAAACCTGTTCTTAAACAAGTTGGATTTGTTTGGATTTACCAAATCTAATCATATTCTGAAACTGAAAATTTGCAAACTGGATAGAACAATTTCGAATAGATGAAGCAATCACTATTAATGAAATCATTTTTGCATTAATGTAATTGCAATTAAAGTATTACATGACTCTCTGGAATACTTGATTCTGATTGGTTGTTTGCTGTATTCCAAGATTGGTTTTTCCAGAGAACAGCCGTTTAAACTAACAACACAGGCTCATTTGGGTACATCCAATCATCTTGCCCTTCAATGAATACCTTCACATCCCAACCCTGTTCCTGGAGGCACACCAACAGTACATATTTTGGATGTCTCTCTTTTGTGACCCATTACCTTCAGGTTTTGGAGTCTCTTCTGATGTTATGATAAGTTGATTCAGGTGTGTTTGATTAGGGAGAGGTTGAAAATGTGTACTGTTGGTGTGCCTTCAGGAACAGGGTTGGGAAACACTGGGTTAGTGTATGCTCCGTTTAGCTGTTTTTGTTTCTTTGCCTTTAATTTAAGAATTAGTAAACTCTTACCTCTCAGAACAATGTTTTGTTGCAGTTTATTTTTATTTTTTGTGGCAAGGAGTGTTGTAATAAGCAATAAAGTGAATTCAGTATGGTTGTTTTCGCAGAATAAAACCCTTCAGTCTTATAAAACAATCCTCCGATTCACTTCGGTTTGCCAATAAACATGTCATGCTTTATTCTATACTAACATCCGCCTGGTTGTACTTTATCCCTTACATATTCTAAGTATACCTATATATATATATATATATATATATATATGTGTATATATGTATACTACTTTTTTCATAATTCATAGGTGTTGTTTAATGAGGGATTCTCTCTGCAGGTATGAGACTCTTCTCCTGGAGCCTGATCCTGTACCAGTTTACGCTCTCAAGCTGTTGGTGTCCCTCACTGAGCACAGCTCTCCAATCAGCAGGTGAACAACAACACACATTTGATCACACACGCTGCTCGATGCTACCATTTAATCATATTAAAACACACTTCAGGACAACCTTCATTTGACATCTCGTTGGCCATTGTACTGTTTACAATAATGCCTCGTTAGTTAATGTGTTTCTAAGATGAGAACACAATGATCAATACATGTTTTATAGTATTTATTCATCTCTATTAAGGTTATTTAATAAAAATACAGTCAATGTTAGCTTTGGATTTCATTAATAATTAATAAATGTTGAAAATACGATTAATAAATGATGTACAGGTATTGTGCGTTCTTAGTTCATGTTAGTAAATAAATTAACAAACAGTAACTACTGAAAGCTTATAGTAACGTGTGACCCTATTTTATTGTTTTGTTTTGTTTTTGGATATGTTGTATAGTGAATTTAGTTCTCTAACCACAACACAAGACTTTTCCATTAATTAATAATATATTCTTGCAGGAGAGTATACTAAGAATATTTTTACATTGCTTGGACAAACACACCAATAAGAGAAGCAGAGATGTGAGGCAGGAGACTGTCCCGAGGCATATGTTTCTTGTGCGTTTTTGAAATCAGCCTTATTAGATTATTGATCCTGAGAGTGTAAAAGTAGGTCATGCCGAGGACTAATAAACTCCAGAGATGGATACTAACCGCTGGCACAGACAGCAATATAAAACCAAAATTCTTATAGTATCAAACTAAAAATAAAGCTGCTGTACTACAGATGATGATTAGATGTTAGTACTGTAGGATAATTGCTATAGAAATAGGATAAACATTTTTATCCTCCCCATTGCATAATTTTTTAAAGTTCAAGAGCAGTATTGTTAAATAAAGTGGCATTGTTTTTCTTATAAATCACATTTATTATTATTACATTTTTATTATTATTACATTTTAACCCTATGGTTCTTATTTTGTGGCACTCAAAAATGAGACTTTGTGTAGTATGTTTATCAACTTACTCATTTATTAAAAGTATGTATGTATGTGTGTATGTATCCTTGCATGTGAATATACACATATACAACAAAAGTTGTCTCAACTTAAAGAGTTATGCATTATAAAAGGCCATATTTTGGTTTTGGGGGACTCCAACAACAGGCTGATATGCATGCAAGGTCAAAAAACACTTTCATTGTCTTATAATCTGCATTTATTTTACCTAATTATACCAACAACTCCTATTTGATTTGTTCCCAAACCTCTGCATTAAATGAGGCTAATCTGCGCTGATTGGTCCAATGACCCAGTCTGTTGTCATTGGTCAACTGCATTCAGCGCAAGATGGAGAGAAACGACTGCCACGGTTATGAAGTAGTCAGAGTGCAGAGTATATTTTTGAGGCTAATGCAGGAGTCCATTAAAGCAATGCAGTTAAACACCAGCATATTCCTCTACTCTTAACCCTAACCCCAAGTAATAACAGTGGCACACATTCAGTATTAATCCTCACAGTGGCAAAAGTTGAACTATTTTGAAAATTGACCACCGCGCACGTGTGTAGGAACAGCTGATGGTGGCCATAGCGGTGACAAATGGCAGGGAATCACGTTCTCAGAAATGCATTTAAATCGGTAAAGGAAGAATCACGCATTGTGTTTTTAACATGGTTTATATGAATAGCCCCATGCAGATTGAACCTGAGAAATGCATTAGAAGCACTGATCTATAATAAACATGTGATTACAAGCTGCGCAGAGTGATTGCAAGTTACAACACACAATTAAAAACATATTAATAATGTAACCATACTTACAGGTTGTGTGCACTTACAGGATCTGGAGGAAGAAGAAACTGGTCTATATAAACTGTGTAACAGTTACTGACAAAATCTCTGTCTGACAAAGTTCCATTCATAATAGTCTCGGCTGCTCCTTCCTTTAATAACAAACGCCCGGCGAATCCCGTGTTGTAGGGTAGGTTATTGTATCAATCATCAGAAAAATGACAGGAACAAACACAGCACTAGGTTGGCTATACTGTGGGATTGTTATTGAAATGAACTTTAACCCATTATTTTCCACAGCCGAATCTCCAACTGTCTACTGTTCGCATCATGATTAATCTCATGCTCTCCTATGCTCCGCTAGTGTCTGAAGGGAAAGGCACGTTCACGTTTTACCGGATCTGGCACTTCATAATTGGCGATGTCTTGTATCGATGTCGATACAAGCAACCAAAATATCCGAACATAATATCCGAACACAAGATGAATCATTTATTCGACTCTGAGTCGACTATTCCGTTAAAGAATCAATAGTTTTAAACACGTTGCAGTTTCAGATTTAAACCTCAGCTGGATGTTTTCATTTACTTAGAGCTGTTACACACTACATTGAAGATCATTTTCAAAAACCTATAATAGGGGCTCTTTAAAATTGCAAGGCAACTTTTTTTTTTTTTTGAGTTGACTCATCTTTTAACCCAAGTACTGCACTTGACTCCATTTAAGTTGAGTCAACTAAAAAAGCTCTGCAGTCAGTTGCCTTACAATTTTAAGTTGTCATTTTTTTCATTGTATTTTTGTTGTACTTTTGTACTGTATTTAATTTTTTATAAATACACAAACGTGGAAATAAAGCCATATAAAGAATCAAAATTAAACAAGCAAACACTAATTAAAAGCAAATAAATCCATAAAATAGTGAATAATTAATAGAAGCAAAAACAAATAAGCAAATACACAGATATATGTATATACAGTATGTATATGCGTGTGTATGGTTTGCCCATGTCCTTCTGCAAGTTTTAAACAGCAGTCATGCACAGTTCACAGTGTTCTTAATAATTATTAAGTGTTCATGCAGAATTTATAAGTTTATAATGTTTTGAAAGCTCTAAATCTGTCTGCACATCATGTCAATTATAGATTTGTTTAGAATATATACAGTTAAAGTCAAAATTATTAGCCTTCCTGTGATTTTTCTTTTGCAAATATTTCCCAAATGATGTTTATAAGAGCAATGAATTTTTCACAGTATTTCCTATAATATTTTTTCTTCTAGAGAAAGTCTTATTTGTTTTATTTCGGCTAGAATAAAAAGCAGTTTTAATTTTTTCAAAAACATTTTAAGGTTAGTATTATTAACCCCCTTAAGCTGTATATTTTCAACTCTCTACAGAACAAACCAACAATGATTTGTCTAATTACCCTAACTTAATTAACCTAATTAACCTAGTTAAACCTGAAGTATCTTGACAAATATCTAGTTAAATATTGTGCACTGTCTTCATATAAAAGATAAAAGAAATTAGTTATTAAAACTATTATGTTTAGAAATCTCTCTGTTACACAGAAATTGGGGAAAACAATATAGAAAAGAATTATAATTTAACATGAGGGCTAATAATTCTCTGCTGAATATAACACACACACCAGTAATTTTCTCAAAATGTTCATTTCTTTGTCTTTCACTTCTGTTCCTGTTTTGTCTTAGTGTTCAGGTGAAGGAGTGTGTGCGCGTATGTATGTATGTGTGTGTGTGTGCATTTCTTATCTCGTCCTCATCCCCTCTGCTGTTTCTCTAATGGCTCCTGCTGGCCTCCTGCACATTGTCTTTCTTGGTTCTGATAGAGCTGCAGCCACATGGTTGAACTATTCAAATTGATGTCACCAATCGGGAAAAAAAACGCTCGTCTGTCGCTGAGCCAAACCCCCCCCCGCCTGCCGCCGCCTGCGAAGAGCTATTTCCACTCACAATAGTGAAATTAAATTGCGTTTGCCAGCGCTTGATAAAGTCCTAAAAAACGCAGACCTTCTCTTGATGGGTTCCAGGCGAAATGAGATTGCAAATGAGGGACATTAGCAGGTTCCGCACAAGCACTGGCGTTCCTTTATTATCGGTTGTGATAGTAGTTCAAACTTTCCAATTATCAAGAACCTTTGGCCACTCTTGGCTTTTTGTGAAGACGAAAGAAAAAATATATATGTGTGTGTGTGTGTGTGTGTGTGTGTATGCTCTTAAGTGAGCGGTGCTGAACGGCTTCTCTAAAGTGTTAATTTTATCAGTATTAAGAATTTATGTCTAGAACACATTGGCTAGCACTTTGGCAGGCGAATAATGAAGGAAATTCTAGCCAGGATTCTCTTAATGCGCTCTCTGTCTTAGTTTAGAGAGAGTCTGACTGCTGCTGAATTGAGTGTTTAGTTCTTGCATGCGATTGGCTGCTGCAGACTGATTGAACACTGAATTATTGCTTTATTATTGGTGTTATTTTAGATTGACAACAGGAGATTCTAGGGGTTCGTTTTGAGGCCAATGAAGGAATCGGAAAAAAGAAACTAAATAATGGTGGAAGGAAGGGATTTGGGGAATACCTCAATTTGCTCGATTATGGGAAAAATCATAAGCATGATTATTTTTGTCATAATTGTAATCACAATTATTTAAAATGGCTGATAATCGGCCATATGATGAAAAAAATTTTTATTAATTTATTTATTTAACTTTATTTTTTATTTAACTTTATTTTTTAACTCATTTTTTATTTTTTTATTTATTGTTTGTTTGTCTGTTTATTTATTTACTTATTTACCTAGTTATTTATTTATTTATTTATTAATTTTACTTATTTTTTATTAAACTTTTTATTTATTACTTGTTTGTCTGTTTAATTATTCATTTATTTACCTATTTATTTATTTATTTAACTTTTATTTTGTATTTCATTTTTTTATTGTTTGTCTGTTTTATGTTTATTTATTTATTTACCTATTTATTTAATTATTTATTCATTTAACTTTATTTTTTCTTTATTTAACTTATTTTTTATTTATTTATTTTTGTTTGTTGGTTTGTTTATTTATCTAACTATTTATATATTTATTTATTTAACTTTATTTTTTATTTATTGTTTGTCTATTTAACTTTATTTTTTATTTATTATTTGTTTATTTATTTAACTTTTTTATTTATTAATTGTTTATATAACTTAATTTGTATTTATTGTTTTTGTTTGTCTGTTTGTTTGTTTATTTATTTATCTATTTATGTATTTATTTATTTAAATAAATTGTTGTGTTTATTGTTTGTTTTTTATTTAACTTTATTTTTATTTACTGTTTGTTTGTTTTAATTATTTCTTTAACTTTATATGCTTATTTATTGTCTGCATATATATATATATATATATATATTTGTTTAACTTAATTTTTTATTTATTGTTTGTTTTTTTGTTTTATTTATTTATCTAACTTTCATAATAATCTAGCTTTGTTTGTTTATTTATTGTTTGTTTATATATGTTTATTTTTTATTATTATTTGTTTGTGTATTTCTTATTTTACTTAATTTTTTGGTTGTTTATTTGTCTTATTTATTTATCTACCTTTATTTTTTATTAATTGTTTAATTTAGTTAACTTAATTTTGTACTTATTTAAATTATTTTTTTATGGCTTTTATTGTTTGTTTGTTTGTTTGTTTTATTTATTTATTTAACTTTATTTTTTTATTATTTATTTGTTTATGTGTTTGTTTATTTGTTATTAATTTATCCATTTTTCCCATTACACCTGTCTATTTAAAAAATTATGCAATTTCACAAATCTAAATATTAGAGCAGAATGGGACAGTAAAAATACAAAAAAAAAAAAATACAACAGAATATAATATAAAAATGAAAGTGACTGTGCTTTAAGCATTTCACTGTAGGACTTAAACTTGATTTGTTTCTTATTAAACCTACAAGTCCTTCAGTCGACAGGAGTGATTTTTGCCTTTGACTTGTTGTTTGATTAATAATGATAAACACACAATGGCTTTCCCAAATGGCACAATATTTACTTATGCACTTACCCACTCCACAGCATAGTATATGCATTTAATGTCGTCCCAAATTGAAATACTAAAAATTTTTTACTAACTGGAAATTTAAACTGTTTCCCATACAATATTTGACGGTGAATAGTGCATAAGTATGCGATTTGGGACACACCTACAGATATATAGTGCACTGTCACTTTAAGAGCCACACGGTTCAGATTTATGGTTTCATTTTTACAGGCCTGTTCATTCTTAATTCATTATCCTCGTTTATTACATAACAAATGGGAGTTTATGTGAATAATCACTTAGATTAATGATAATTTTTACATATTTGATTTTACGTGTGTGTGTGTGTGTGTGTGTGTGTGTGTGTGTGTGTGTGTGTGTGTGTGCGTGCGTGCGTGCGTGCGTGCGTGCGTGCGTGCGTGTGTGTGTGTGTGTATGTGTGTGTATACTAGTAAGTGTGTGTGTGTATGTGTATACTAGTGTGTGTGTGTGTGTGTGTATACTAGTGAGTGTGTGTGTGTCAGTGTGTGTGTATGTATACTAGTGAGTGTGTGTGTGTGTGTGTATACTAGCGTGAGTGTGTGTGTGTGTATATATGTATACTAGTGAGTGTGTGTGTGTGTGTGTGTATGTATACTAATGAGTGTGTGTGTGTGTGTGTATGTATACTAGTGAGCGTGTGAGTGTCAGTGTGTGTGTATGTATACTACTGAGTGTGTGTATGTATGTATACTAGTGAGTGAGTGTGTGTGTGTGTGTGTATACTAATGAGTGTCAGTGTGTATGTATACTAGTGAGTGTGTGTAAATATAGTGAGTGTCAGTGTGTCTGTATGTATACTAAGTGAGAGTGTGTGTGTGTGTATGTGTATACAAGTCAGTGTGTGTGTATATGTGTGTGTGTGTGAGTCTGTGTGTATACTATTGAGTATGGGTGTGTGTATGTATGCATACTAGTGAGTATATGTGTGTGTGTCAGTGTGTGCATGTATACTAGAGAGCATGAGTGTGAGTGTGTGTGTACAGTAGTAAGCGTGTGTGTGTGTGCGTGCGCGTGTGTGTGTGTGTGTGTGTGTGTGTGTGTGTGTGTGTGTGTGTTCGTTCGTTCGTTACAATTTTTTTTTTACAGTGCAGCCTTGGTGAGCAGATTACACTTCTTTTAAAACCTTGTCCAATTCTGATCCCGAACCTTTGACCGATAATGTAAACATTAAAAGCCTTAACATTAATTAAAATCAGGTCAAGGAAGCTGAATTATTACTATTCCCTCCTCCAATGCTAGTGTGTAGAGCTGATGTCTTTCTACAGCAGTGTAGGTGTGTGTGTGCTATGTATGTCAGCCTCTGCTAGTGGGATATTGGACAGGACGTGCGGTGTGTGGGAGCTGTCTGTGTCCATGGCGCATCACGCATGTGGAAGTGTCACCAATTGTTTGTATGTGTGACTGGCTATTATTCTCTCAGCGCTGTTTATGTGGGCAGCGCGGGACTGAAAGCACGCGTGGGCATAGCGAACACCGGCCTCTTGACAACAGTGTACATCCGCTGAACGGACGAGACAGAGATGGACGGATGGGGTGTCTGGAATCGATGTAATGGATCTATTTGTTAGTACAACCGAAATCTCGAGAGGTGAAATCACATCCCGGCGACGGGCTCTGATAGTGTCTGGGCCCCTCCGAGTGCCGTCGGCCAGTCAGTAAATGTCATGAGGGGAAATGAGGAGAGGCTTTTACCTCAGCGACTGATTGGAGATCAGATGCAAAGGTTGCCTGCAAGCGTAAAGATTATGTGCATACGTTCTCTTATTAGATGCTTTGGTGTCTTTGCTTGACATTTACCTGTGGAAATGCCAATCTCGACACTTCCGGCTTCCGTGAAAATGCTGCTTAGCACCGGTGAAATCACACTTTATTGTTTTGTGTGAGTTAAGAGCTACGAGTCTTGGTTTTTTTTTTTTTGGTGGAGAAAGGGAAAAGACAAGATGTGGGATTGAGATTTGAGATGCCTGTAATGGCTTTGCCGAACCTCATCTCTGCTGATAGGATGTTGATTTTTGTGACAAATTTGTCAGCATCGGAAATTACATCAGCCTTATTTTTTGTTTGTTTGGCTGATGTCTGTTTTGAGAAACAAAACCGGGCTGGTTGGTTACTTCTCTACAGGCCTGGGAACTGTAGGATTGACTCTGAAAGTCTAAAGGGAAAAACATATTAGATTTTGAATTCATGTTAATAACAATATTAAAGGGATAGATATATTTTTTATTGGATTCAGGTCAGGTGATTGGCTGGGCCATTCTACAGCTTGATTTTCTTTCTCTGAAAGCATTTGAGAGTTTCCTTTGCTGTGTTTTGGATCATTGTCTTTCTAAAATATTCACCCTGGTGTTATCTTCATCATCCTGCTAATGTAGATGTTGGACTGAAGCAGCTAATATTCATTTACGCTGAGGAAGGGCACGGTGTTGCTGAAGAACTACTGAGAGATTTCAGCTGCTGTCTGGGCTTTTACTGCCTTTCTACACCTCCCTTTCTTCATGTGTTCTTTACTTTTTCCCTTCATCATTTCATTTTATTACGCAAAACTTTTGCAAGGCCCATTCTGAAAACGTAGTCCCGGGGACGTTTCTGGAGACCGCGAATTACGTCCCGGGAGGTACGTATTTTTGCAGTTTTTGTTTTCGCGAGTCCGCGAGAGGCCGCTGTGCGTGCTTTTTCCCGCGCCGTTCTCGCGTAAACCCGCTAGAGGCCACTGTCGAACGGCCTTCCGCCTGTCTGCCTGGATGAAAGAATGATTGACCGTGCGACCGGCCAATCGGCGGGCTGACCCACCCTCCTCCGTCCCTAAACCCAACCAACGACGATTCACAAAAGCCGTCCAGAAAAAGAAAAGCCCTCGTCTGATTTTTACCACGTTTTCGGATTTTGACCACATTCTCACCCTGTGACGAACTTGTTCGCTTCATTTTTTGGATTTTGTTTTTGTTTACTTACCTGATTTCTGGAACCGCTCTTCCCCGGACTCGAACCCGGTCGTCGTCGTGGTCAGCCCCTCTCTGCGCCTCGAGTCCGCCAGAGTACACGAAGAGCTAACCGGACAAACTGGTTGCAGTGGGAAAGCCCTCCACACGGAGGTGAGCGGCCGGCTGGCCGGCCAGCAAGCGCCGAAGGAAACGGCATCACACCGCCCCCAGCGTTCGCTTAAAAAAATGAAATGCAGCCGTACGTACCCCCGGCTACGTATTTCGCGGTCTCCAGAAACGTGCCCGGGACTACGTTCTCAGAATGAGCCTGGGTTGAACTTTTGTTTACAAACATTTGTTTTCTTTGCATATATAAATTTCTTTGGTTGTTGCCAACATCCGGTGAACATTTCAAATCAACAGCACCTTTAGAAATATGTTTTCAGAGAAAAATGATGTTCAACACTTATTTCCCCCTTATATATAAGCTGCCATCATTTACTCAGCCTTGACTTGTTCCAAACCAGATTGAGTTGCAATAAGGATGTTGTTCTAGGATCATTATGTAAATAAGCAGAGCCCTCCAAAATGACTTCCAGCAGGCCACAAATGTCTATGTGTCTGCTCAAGCAGTCAGAAACAGACTCCATGAGGGTGGTATGAGGGCCTGATGTCCACAGGTGGGGGTTGTGCTTATACCTCAACACCGTGCAGGACGTTTGACATTATCCAGAAAACACCAAGACTGGCAAATTTGTCACCGGCACCCTGTGCTCTTCTCAGATGAAAGCATGTTCTCACTGAGCTAATGGCAGAGTCTGAAGACGCCACGAGGAACGTCCTGCTGCCTGAAACATCCTCCAGCATGACCGATTTAGCATTTCTTTAGATGGCCGCACAGTCCTCCATGTTCTTGCCAGAGGTGGCCTGGCTGCCATTAGGTACCGAGATGAGATCCTCAGACTCCTGTGAGACCATATGCCGGTGCGGTTGACCCTGGGTTCCTCCTAATGCAAGACAATGCTAGACCTCATGTGGCTGGAGTGTGTCAGCAGTTCCTGCAAGATGAAGGCATTGATGCTATGGACTGGACCGCCCATTTCCCAGACTTGAATCCAATTGAGCACGTCTGGGACATAATTTCTCGCCCCATACACCAACGCCACGCTGCACCACAGGCTGTCCAGGAATTGGTGGATGCTTTAGTCCAGGTCTGGGAGGAGATCCCTCAGATGACCATCCGCTACATCAGGAGCATACCCATGCGTTGTAGGGAATTCATACAAGCATGTGATCACAAAGAGGCCGGCTGTAATTTTCCTACATTTCTCAATGTATTTGAAAAGGATGTGGATATGGATTATTAGATTATCAGACATTTTTGCATGAGCAAATACCTTCCTAGTGTGTGACAATTACTGGTATAATGGTTCTAAATACTGCTTTCTTTACACTCTGTGTGCATTGGAAGTTCGGTTTTCCTTTGAGGAATGAGAAAACACATCTGTCATGTCCTCTTGGGCAGGTTTTCATTCATTTGGTGTGTTCACACAGCTTTTTGGTCCAGCCAAGATCCAACGTGAAGCAACAACACAGTTGGGTTTGGTTGGTGCTAGTTGTTTGGCATCGGCTTGGTGTCTCTGCTCTTTACAGTGAAAAACTGCCTCTAAGTGCCTGTTTCATTGCCTGAGGACTGTGTAAGTGGGCCAATAACCTGGTTGCTCTGAAAGCTCAGTATTTTGTTACCCACCCAGTCGACCTCCACAAGCGGCCGTCATTCAGGAAGATGGATGAGTAATCCTAGTCACTGGCCTGCTTGCCTATTAAAGACCTAATGGCGCACAAACCGGACACAAATAAGCCGTCAGTGCGAAAAGGCCACAATCTTTCTCTCCCTGTCTGGTGTGTCATGATAAAATGCTCCTATTCATTATGGCTGCTTACTCCGTTGTTCCCGAAGCGCGTGTGTGTTTTGTATTGGCTCTTGTGTTTTGTTGGTAATTGTAGGGGTAATGATGTTTATTGGGAAGGAGAGCGCAGACAGATGAGAGATCATTGACTGTTCTGAATAAACAGACTGGAGGAAGAGCACACTTGAACACACTGATTGTTGGATGTGCGTCACTCTTTTGTCAGTGAACTCCATCAGTGACTGTGTATTTCATGATGCTGCAATGGGGGAAATGAGTATTAAATATGTCATGTATTTTCATGGGAATAATATTTCTAAAGGAACTATTGACATAGAATTGAATCAGATTTTGGTAAAAACCCAAACGATACATCTTTTGAAATGTATTTAATACTTTATTTAAAGGGCTTTTTTTGGTGATGGCAGCCTCTCATATGAAGAATGAAGTCACATGCATTGCTCAGGTGTGAGTTTTTTCACAGACTTCAACAGAGTATAAAAATCTTGATGTTCTGTGGGTCTCGTCTATCAAATCTGAGCTTTATTTTGGATTCTCTATTGGATTCAAGTCAGGTGATTGGCTGGGCCATTCCACAGCTTGATTTTTTTTCTCTGAAAGCATTTGAGAGTTTCTTGGCTGTGTTTTGGATCATTGTCTTGCTGAAATGTCCACCCTGGTTTCATCTTCATTACCCTGCTAATGCAGATGTCGGACTGAAGCAGCGAATAAATCGTTTACAATGAGGAAGAGCAGATTGTTGCTGAAAAACTACTAAGAGATTCCAACTGCTGTCTGGGCCTTCACTGTCTTTCTACACCTCCCTTTATTCATGTGTTCGATACTTATCCCTTCGTCATTTAATTTTATTACACATAACTTCATTTGTAATCTAATTAGTTTTGTTTTCGTTGCATATATGGATTTCTTTGGTCAAGATATCAAGTCACCAGCACATTTAGAATATGTATTGTGAGGAAAATGGTGACGTGTTCAATGCTTATTTTCTCCACTGTATATGAATAAATTAGGAATGTTTGCTGCAGGTGATCTATTCCTGGTGTTTTAAATAGCCTCTTTGTTACTTATTAACTGTGTCTGAGTTGAGTACTTATGGTTTATGTGTATTGTAAGTCATGTCATGAGGTGTAGTGTTGATGTGGAACACACATTTTCTAATTCAGGTGTTCTATTGGTATTATTTGGTTTCGGTAAAAATGTCAAAAAAGTTAAATTCGATTCTGCAGGATATTTTATTAAGCTCATAAAATGGATTAAAAAGTGTGGTTTTACTTTTCTGTGTTGATGCTTTACAACAGCACACTGAGGCAAACTTACATCCAGCTTTTTGGAATATCGCATGAATTGAAGCCCAAAAAAAAGAAAATGCTAAGATGCTCATGCATTTTAAAAACCAAACAGCTGAATAAGATAAACATTTTACCTGATAAGAAAAAGTTGCATGAACTACAATGGAGACACTTTTACAGGATGCACATCAATCATGTCATTTTTTGAACAGGTCATGTGATAACAAAAATAAGTGTCATGGGACAAAATCAGCGCACCAACCACATTTTAAAACATCTGAAATATTGTTTTAGTCATTCTAAAAGCTATATTATTTACTTGAATTGCTATGCTCTCAAACTGTGTCTTGCCCCTCTAAAAATCCACTGCACATGGATTGCATTTGTCTTCTGTGGTGTAAGTAATTTATTATAAATATGAAAGTGTCCATAACTTTAGCGCTCCTTGATTGCATATATACACTCACCAGCCACTTTATTAGGTACACCTGTCAACTTTTCGTTAATAGTCATCCAGTCACATTGCAGCAGCTCAATGCATTTAGGCATGTAGACTTGGTCAAGATAATTTGCTGCAGTTCAATGGGGAAGAAAGGTAATTTAAGTGACTTTGAACGTGGCATGGTTGTTGGTGCCAGATGGGCTGGTCTGAGTATTTCAGAAACTGCTGATCTACTGGGATTTTCACACGCAACCATCTCTAGGGTTTACAGAGAATGGTCCGAAAAAGAGAAAATATCCAGTAAGCGGCAGTTCTGTGGGCGCAAATGCCTTGTTGATGCCAGAGGTCAGAGGAGAATGGCCTGACTGGTTCCAGCTGATAGAAAGGAAACAGTAACTCAAATAACCCCTCGTTACAACCGAGGTCTGCAGAAGAGCATCCCTGAATGCACAATACTTCCAACCTTGAGGCGGATGGGCTACAGCAGCAGAAGACCACACCTGGTGCCACTCCTGTCAGCTAAGAACAGGAAGCTGAGGCTACAATTCACACAGGCTCACCAAAATTGGACAAAAGAAGATTGGAAAGACGTTGCCTGGTCTGATGAGTCTCGATTTCTGCTGCGACATTCGGATGGTAGGGTCAGAATTTGGCGTCAACAGCATGAAAGCATGGATCCATCCTGCCTTGTATCAATGGTTCAGGCTGCTTGTGGTGTAATGGTGTGGGGGATATTTTCTTGGCACTCTTTGGGCCCATTAGTACCAATTGAGCATTGAGTCAACGCCACAGCCTACCTGAGTATTGCTGCTGACTATGTCCATCCCTTTATGACCACAGTGTACCCATCTTCTGATGGCTACTTCCAGCAGGATAACGCACCATGTCATAAAGCGTGAATCATCTCAGACTGGTTACTTGAACATGAAAATGAGTCAACTGTACTCAAATGGCCTCCACAGTCACCAGAGCTCAATCCAATAGAGCACCTTTGGGATGTTGTGGAACGGGAGATTCGCATCATGGATGTGCAGCCGACAAATCTGCAGCAACTGTGTGATGCTAACATGTCAGTATGGACCAAAATCTCTGAGGAATTTTCCAGAACCTTGTTGAATCTATGCCATGAAGAATTAAGGCAGTTCTGATGGCAAAAGTGGGTCCAACCTGGTACTAGTAAGGTGTACCTACTAAAGTTGCTGATGAATTTATAATTGTATACTGTTTTGGTGTGTATGGATCTGTTTTTTTCACATCTGCTCTTTAATTTCAGACTTTGACAGTGCATGCATTATCTTTTTCGATCTAGAAAAAAGTTGTCAAGAAAACCCCAATCCAATTGTGTGAACAGTAATTATTATACTCTGAGCTGACAAACACAAAGACATTGCTGTGTCTGTTTCTGGTTGTGTTGATTTTATTTTTTATCTTTTTTTAACCCCAATTCTTCCCAACATGCAATTATTTTGACACCATAAAGCCAGTAAAGTAAAGACTCTGAAATTCCCTAAATCCCAGTTTTGAGCTGTGCTGACTTCTCTTAGACTTTGAGGCACAAAGAGGATAATGCTCTCTCTACCTGTGGCTTTGGGTTCATATAGCAGGAATTCAGCAAGTTAGTGGCAGATTTACTCATATATATATAGACCTCTGCGTTTACCTTCTCTCTCTCTCTCTCTCTCTCTCTCTCTCTCTCTCTCTCTCTCTCTCTCTCTCTCTCTCTCTCTCTCTCTCTCTCTCTCTCTCTCTCTCTCTCTCTCTCTCTCTCTCTCTCTCTCTCTCTCTCTCTCTCTCTCTCTCTCTCTCTCTCTCTCTGTACCGAATAAGAAACCATTTTTCATGCTTTTATGCATTGTTGCAGATTTAGGGGCCGATTACAATGTTGACAAGAAAAAAAGAAGTGTGCTGCGCTTTTTATGTCGCTAGGCAACCACTGAATCAGCTATTGTGCACGAGCGCTGCTGATGATATTGTTATGGATGTAATATTTGATAACATTGAGTATGTTTAGATGGACTTCAATAATCCGTTTTCAATATGATTAAGACAATACCCTGATTAAGAGTCCACCATGTTAACAGCGATTTTTGATTAATTTAATCCGATTAAGGGCATAATCGAACTAAACAGAAATCGGATTAAGACATGTGGAGTATGCCGATTTTATTCGGCATGTGGTATCAAATTCCAATAAAAGCGCAATCTTCCAGCAGTTCATACTTGCATCCAATATCTTGTTTGTCACAGGGGGCATGCATGAAATGTTCCTAAATGAAATTAAAAGTGCAGTTAAAGTCAACAAATTGAAAATGAAACACCCGAAATGACACGAAATTCCGGATGAAATTCGGATAGCATAGTGATGCAATGACGTTAATCGAATTATGTGCTATAACATGTAAAGCAGGATCATGGAACATTCAAAAGCTCATGTAAACACCTTTATTATATTATTGTATTTTTCAGATTAAGGTAAATCATTCGATTACTGATGTTCATATAAACATAGTCACTGTGATATTCGTGTTTTGTGAAGTCATTCTGATAACTCGAAACTGCGACTACAAGTCTCCAATTCTTCTTCACTGGAATGAATCGCATTTTTAAGGGGTCTGAACATGCTCAAAAACTCACCAAACTTTGCACATGCGCCAGAAGTGGTGAAAATTTACATTTGATTTAGGTTTCGGAAGTGTGTGGCAAAATGACTCGACAGTGTCTCGGAGTGGCCCCCGAGCTACATTTCATGCACAAGTACAAAAAGTGGCACACACATCAAACATGTCAATATGCTTATTTCACACAGCCGCCATTTATAAAAACAAAAGCGAGGCTGCGGTGGGAAGAACCCCAGAAGTACAGTATAGGATCAGCACTGTAAACATTGAAACAACGTGCTGTGGACTACAAACCTCCAGCTGTTGCCACGATTTCAAAGTGCAGATATGGTGTAAACATCACTTTAATATCATTCAGTTACGTTTAATTTAAACAATTAAAAGCAAATTAGCATCAAACTAAATCATAATCTCTTTAAGAGTAATACGCTTAAGTGTCCTCCTAGGCTGCAGTTCATAGCACCAGGTAAACACCGTGGAGACACTTCCCTGCTTCAGCCTATGTAACCCAGTTAGCGATAAAACAATGCAGTACAATGTAGCACACCCTCGTGTTGTCTGTAATAGTGTTGTCCTGGTACTGAAAATTGAACTGAAAAACGTCCATTTCCCGCTAACATTTAAGCATTGCTGAGCGTGTTCTTAAACACCGTTGATTTGCCATAGTATTCACCAGTGCTCAACAGAAATGACTGTGATTGGCCGTGAAGGTCATCAGTTTATTGCTCTTCGCTGAGTGCAAACACAAATAAAGGGACACTAGAGCATTTTAAAGCTGTGAAGATCAGTCGAGTCATCAGCGGATTGCTCGTCTGTGTTTGCACTCGGTAAACATCAGTGAAGTGCAGTGAACTGATGACCTTCACGGCCAATCACAGTCATTTCTGTTAAGCACTGGTAAATACTATGGCAAGAACAAGCTCAACAGTGCTTAAATGTTAACGGGAAACGTTTTTCATAAATTTCAGTACCGAAATTCAGTATTGTGACAAGTCTAATATAGTAAAAGAATCAGTTTATTAACTTGAGTGTGATAAATGGCATCTAAATGTGTGTTTGGGAAAGATAACGTTAGCTAACTTGTGCCATTTCCCTTAACTTAGCTGAAAACCAGGTCTGATATCCTTTTTATTTTCACTATCCATTCAGAACGGACCTTCAGGTCACTCAGAAGGCAGTGAAATTATAAATCTGTCACTTTCTCTTCGCTAATAAGATATACAACTAGATACACAACGTTCCTGTGCAACACCTAAATTGGGTATTGTCATCTAAAGGTGTTGGCGATGTTAAAATGCAACGATCTTGAGTTTTCATTGAAGGGCGTGTTCATGGCGGCCTCACAAACTTTGATGTTTCACCACAAAACAGGAAGTCATGGCATGCATTGTCTGATCTGCCTCAATTCACATGTTTGATAACTGTCCTGACCTGAACACATTTACATGCCAATATTCAGTTGCAGTCATAGGAAATTACATGTTTTATACTGTAACAAACTCCTCCAACAATTTTTATTCGATGGATATCATCTTCCATTAGTTTATTCCAAAGACCTTTGTGATGTTTAATTGTGAAGATCTCAAGATCTTTTCGTAGAAGGGCGTGTCCATAGGGGACTGATTAAGTTCAGTGTATTACCATGGAGGAAGTACTTATAGCACAATGTCTGATCTGCCTGAAAATTCACAAGTTCACGAGAAATTCGTCTCCTGAAGATATCTACATGGCAATATTGAGTCCCAATCATAGCGCCACCTGCTGACAGAAAAATAGTTTGCCATAAAACTGTGATTTTCTCAGCTTAAAAAAAATAATTAATTAATAAAAATAAATAAATAAATAAAAATTAAAAAAAAATAAATATATATATATATATATATATATATATATATATATATATATATATATATATATATATATATATATATGGCTTAAATTAGTATTGTCCATTGTTCTTTGTCATCCTAAGGGCAAGGTCCCTTTCATTGCTGCTTGCAGCTTTAATGTCAGTTTGTTTTTACTATGTCCTTCAGTATTAAAAATTGTGAGAAATATAATGATTGATAATTGAACGTTTAATAGTAACAACTCTTACTCAAAAGATCCTCTAAAGAGCACACTCACTCAGGGGAGATATAACAACTGGAGCTGTGTCATATATCATTGAGATGACTGGGAAGGACATCGAAAGTATTCCAATCGTGACCCTTTAACTAACTCCACTTTTTCTGTCTGTTCTTTTCTCCGATTATTGTGGCATTCTGCTCAATGCACATTTTGCATACGGTAATTGGCCGTGAATCAAAGGCTTTAATCAATAATAGAGAACGGCGAGTCATTTTCAATAAAGACTTCCATTACTCCTCTGAGTCAGGCTGTCTGGAGCTTCTCCGGCTGCGTTTCTAAACTTCGTGATCTGCCTGCCTACACTGATTTTTTTTTTTCCCAAAACAATTTATATGAGCTGAATTTAAACAAAGCAAACAAAATTTAGTAATGTTCAACTTATTTTATGTTAAATTCAGCTCAAATAATTTGTTTGCTGTGACTTACCTTAAATTTTGTAAATCCAATGAAGCATTTTGGCGGTACGGTGGTTAGCACTGTCACCTCAAGAAGGTTGCTGGTTGGAGTCTCGGCTGGGTGCTCCGGTTTCCCCCACAGTCCAAAGACATGCGCTATAGGTGAATTGAATAAACCAAATTGGCCATAGTGTATGAGTGTGTGAGAGAATGAGTATGTATGGGTGTTTCCCAGTACTGGGTTGCAGCTGGAAGGGCATCCACTGCATTAAACATATGCTAGAATAGTTAGTGGTTCATTCCGCTGTGGCAAGCTCTGAAATAGAGACTAAGCCGAAGGACAATAAGCATTTTTTTTCCAGTGTAGGGCATCATAGATATATTCAAACATGTCTTTCAGACCAAGTGGACTTTAGACCTTTTTGAATGTTCAGTCGAGGAAACACAAATTTAGCAAGTCAGCAGTTTTGTACATCTTAATTACATACAAACCTGGCGAGCTGTTTAGCACGTCAGCAGTTTCACACATTATATAGACAGGTGTGTGTACATTGTATTTAAATGATTTAGACCTATCGAACTGCCTACGTAGTCAGCATTTTTAGACATAAATATGCAGTGGGAAAAAAGAAGAGACACTATATTGACACTATTTTCACCACCACAGTCAGACATTTTGCCCATTAGATACAATTGAAGTCAAAATTATTATTATATATTTTTTTCAAATAATTCCCAAATGATGTTTAACAGAGCAAGGTATTTTTCACAGTATTTCCTATAATATGTTTTCTTTTGGAGAAAGTCTTATTTGTTTTATTTTGGCTAGAATAAAAGCAGTTTTTTACATTTTTTATAAACCATTTTTTATATTATTAGCGTACTTAAGCAATATTTGTTTTTGATTATCTACAGAACAAACCACTGTTGTACAATTACTTGCCTAATAACCCTAAATTGCGCAGTAACCTAGTTAAGCCTTTGAACTTCATTTAAATTGAACACTAGTATCTGGAAAATATCCAATAATCAGTGTTGGGTAAGTTACTTTTAAAAAGTAACAGATCACAAATTACTGACGATTACTACTGGAAGAATGTAACCTGATTACATTACTAATTACTTAATATAGAAAGTAATCAGGTTACTAATTACTTTTAAAACATAAAATAGATCTATAAAATACACAATAAAGTGCAGCTCTTTCAGTAATTTAATATTCACTGTACAACATTATAATGTATTCAAAAGATTAAAAGAGTTTGCCCAAAACATTTTTCTTATAATTCATTTGTTCCAAACATGTCTATATATATATTTTTTTAACACAAACGAAGACATTTAGAAGAAAACTGGATACCTGTAACCATTGACATACATAGTATGAAATAGCACTGCAGTGTTTGGGTGTTCTGTGTTGTCTAAATTGTGTATATTCCATACAAAGTATGAAGCTGATCGGTCAGTTTTTTTCCACATGACTCGCAGTTTTCAACCCGGTGTGCCTGGAAAATGTGAGCACACGCAATATGCGCTCAGAATATGTATGCGCAAGCCACATGCCTCCATTGGAAATAACGAACTTGAGCATGCAAATGACGCGATATGTTAACAGCCCCATAAGCAGCTACGCTTCTCTTCACATTCCGAAGATACTTTCACTCGCGATCCTAAATAAAAATTCAATTCAACCTGTTTAGTTTTTGGGTGCCGGTGTCCTCCTTGGTGACGAGTATTTTCATCGAATGCTTTTTATTCAAGTGCTTAAACATGTTGCTGATCGAGATAAAAGCAGTCGAAAGTTCTTTTGAGACTGGACATAGGCTTAATTTCACAGCAATATTTTTGTTTTTACGCTTAATGAAATCAAAGTAATGTCTGTATTTCCACTTGAAGAAGCTGACGCTCCCGACAGCAGCTATTTTAGCTTGCGTTCTCCAGCAATTTAAAAGCGAATGCTTTTTAACTGACGTTGCAGTGTAAACTGTTATCTAAAAGAAGCATTGTTTTTCTTCTAACAACTATATTTAGAACATGGTGATGCAATTACATTGACTTTTGTAACTAATCAAATTACACAAATTTTAAAAGTAATTCGTTACATTACTGCGTTCCCCAAAAATGTCATTAAAATACAGACACATTATTGTGGAACACGTTACACCCAACCGTCATCATAGCAAAGATAAAAGAAACCAGTTATTAGTGATGAGTTATTAAAACTATTATGTTTAGAAATTTGTTGAAAAAAAATCATCTTTCCCTTAAATAGAAATTGGTGGAAAAATATAAATGAGTGCTTATAATTCAGGAGGGCTAATAATTCTAACTTCAACTGTAGATAGCATAGCATTTTGCCCATTCCATTCTCAAACATTGCATAAAAAACTATTTAAACTTTTGCTGCCTACGTAGCATTTCTGAGCATCATACATGCTGAAGATCTGTGCAAGGATTCAGTTTGGACCTGTTGAACTGCCTACCTACAGTAGATAGTCTTTTTAGACATCATAGGCATATTTGAACACTCGGTCCTCATGATTTGAATCTAGTGAGCTGCCTACCTGTACAGCTACATTTGGAAGTCATAGTCACATATGAACATTTGTTTTAAAAACTGAGTTGCTTGGTTATAATAAATGAGACTTTTGAATTACAAACAGTTGAAGTAAGAATTATTAGCCCTCCTGAATTATTAGTCCTCCTGAATTATTAGCCCTCCTGAATTATTAGCCCTCCTGTAAATGTTTCCCCTAATTTTCGTTTAACAGAAATAAGATTTCTAAACATAATAGTTCTAATAACTGATTTCTTTTATCTTTGCCATGATGACAGTACATAATATTTTATTGGATCTTTTTCAAGATACTAGTGTTCAGCTTAAAAGGAACATTTAAAGTTGTAACTAGGTTAATTAGGCAGGTTAGGGTAATAAGGTAATTAGTATAACCACTGTGCCATTTCAGTTTTTTTTAAGATAATAATTAATATTATATATTAAACGAATAGCTCACTCTTTGTTGAACACAAAAGAAGATATCTTGAGATGTTGGAAACCACTGGCTGTCAACTGTCATGGTAGTCAGGGCTGGAGCAAGCTGAACTGGTGCTCTGAGCAAACAACGTTCATGCCGCGCTCAACCAGAAAGTGAAAATGGGAGTGACCGTTTCACAAAGTGAAAGTGGGGTGGGGGGGGGGGGGGGGGCGTGATCGGGGAATGAAAGGGAGGACCGGGGTGGGATGTGTCATGGATTAAAGTGAAGTGAGGAGGGGGGGGGGGGTTGTTTCGTGGACGAAAGTGTGGACTTGGGGTGGTGGTGTGGGGTTTTGGTTGGGGTGGGCTGGTGTGGGTTGCAGGAGAGTCGCGGACACCGCCCTCACTATTCTATTGGCCCTGATGGTAGGAAAAGCAAATACTATAATGGTTTCCAGTTTCCACTGTTTTCTAAAGTGTATATATTCTACATACGTTTTCTATATCTTTTTTTAGTGTGTGTTCATCAACTGAAACTGGTCTAGAATAATTTAAGTGATTCAGTTCAATTCCTTTTCATTTCTAAAGCCCTTTACAATGTAGATTGTTTTAAAGCAGCTTAACATAGAAGTTCTAGTAAATGAAAACTGTGTCAGTCCAGTTTTCAGAGTTGATGTTCAGTTTAGTTCAGTTCAGTGTGGTTTAATTGATGAGTAAATGATGACAGCATTTTTGGGGGACGAGAACTATCCTGTTAAATCTGATTACTTTATTTTGCATAAAATGTGTGTTTCAGCAATATTTTGCAGCAGTGGGGCTAAAACTATGAAAACTACTTTAAAAAGTTATTTACTAACTATTAATACAATCTAGGGTTTTCTCAATAGTAAAATGGATGGTCTAAAATGATTGAACTGCACGTTATTTTACTGTAAAATAGTGCAATTATTTGTGTTTGTTTCTATCTTTCTATCTATCTATCTATCTATCTATCTATCTATCTATCTATCTATCTATCTATCTATCTATCTATCTATCTATCTATCTATCTATCTATCTATCTATCCATCTATCCATCTATCCATTCATCCATCCATCCATCCATCAATTTATTTATTTTTTTAATGGCAGTTGTATAATTTTATTTCATCTATCTATCTATCTATCTATCTATCTATCTATCTATCTATCTATCTATCTATCTATCTATCTATCTATCTATCTATCTATCTATCTGTCTGTCTGTCTGTCTGTCTGTCTGTCTGTCTGTCTGTCTGTCTGTCTGTCTGTCTGTCTGTCTGTCTGTCTGTCTGTACGTTCGTCCATCTGCCATTCTTCCATCCATCCATCCATCTATCCATCCATCCATCCATCCATCCATCCATCCATCCAACTTTTTAATTGTTTTATGCATTGTAAAAGTCTGGGGTCTTTATTCAATTTATTGGAGGTTATTTTTCTTTTCGTCGATGAGATGTTTGCGAAGACTGTGTTTGTGTTTTAATATGGAAAAAAGGAAAAGGGCGTCTGATAAATTTTATATTAGGACAAGCAAAAATGGCGATATACATTAGTAGGAGGCACAAGATTTTGTATGAGACCAATTATAAAGTTGAACTGATTTTTAAAGGGCTTGTAAGAGCAAGAATAAGGCATGATTTTAATTTTCAATTGTCAATGAAAGAGTTGGACAAGTTTGAAGGCAAGTGGAGTGTAAAAAATATGTTGTGTTGGGTTGAAAATAATGTATTGTTTTTTGATGTTAACATTGTGTAATATGGAAATATGTTTTTGTTTAAATCAATGAAATTTTGTATTGAATAAAGGTGTATTAAATTAAAACAAAAATCTATTACATCATATGCATGTTTAAACACTAAAGCCATTTAATTTGAACGAGAGCCTCTCCTCTGAGAGCAGCACAATGTCGTTCTATGAAACCCAAAAATGCTGTCTAGGTCGGAAGCTCACTATGTTTTGGTACGCAGCCGCTCTCTTTCTCGCCCTCAACACATTGTTTTTCTTCCATCTGACTTTCTCCCTCCATCACTCTTTCATCCTTGCGGCAGCACACTTTCTCTCTCGTTTTCACTCGTCACCGGATTAGTCAAAGGTCATTTTCCCAGCTGACTGATCTTGGCACGACGGAGCGTTCACACCTCAGCGGTCCCGTTCTCTGCCAAAACCCAAATGCACGCACAAGTGTCACACTAATGAAGATGGAACGTGGGCCTAGTGCCATGAAGTAAATGTGTGTGTCACAAGCTAAACGTGTGTACGTGTGTGTGTTTTTCCCCCCCTACAGGCTTGTTAGAGAGAGCCGTCTCCTGCCCGCTATCTTTCAAGTCATTGAGGTAAGTGCGCTTCATTTATTTATTGCCTTGGGTTTTCGGCTCTGATTTTGCTAACCAATGAAATTACCAGAAAATGAACAACTTGACGGAAATCAGACAGCACTACGTTTGAGAAATTGGATGGTTTGGAAGCAAAGGACTGGTTAATTTTTACCAATTTTCTACTTATATGTATTTATTATATATTAAATATGCAAGAATTCTTAAATCTATAAACATTTTCTGGTACAAAAATATTGTCTTCTCTGTAAAAAATGCTGGGTTCCACACAATACCTTCATGTTGTACCAACACAAATCGATTACGTTAACGTAATTGTTTTAACAAATTTAAGTTGATTGAAAATAAAAAAACAATTAAAGCCCCGGTCAGATCACACAATTTTGACACGATTTTGGCATGATAGGGTGTCATTGGCAGTCGTAAACAACAACTGGACATCGTGACGCAAGGTTCAATCGTTTTTTTTCGTGTAATGTGGCATAGTTCACGATGACCGATACCATGTCTGCGACGCCTCATGACACCATCGCAGAAAGTCTAGCACGTTTAATTTTCCCATTCTTCACGACGAGTTCTGCCACGTGGGTGACACTGGGCGATAGGAGCACATCATTTCTCAGTTATATCAGCAGGTGATGCCGTTAATCCGCGGGTCAGGTAATTCAAAAAAGGGATGCATATTTAGCCTACTTATGAGTGGGTCACAGGTGGATATATGATCAGTCATTGCTTGTGCAAACTTTAACTACTTTCTTCAAAATATTACAGTGTTTGAAACAATTTTATCTGACAGACTGGCACAAATATATGCTGACATCTCCATTCTCATGAGTTTCTGAGTTCTCTCAACCTTCCGCTCAAGTTTGTTATTCCGAGGTAATCTGGAAACACACTCAGTGCTGATAATACACTGTAAAAACCTGTCTTGCTTTGTTCAAAGTACTTGATTAAACTAATTAAATTGAAACTCACCGGCAAGGGATGATTTTGTCATTTAATAAAAGCTTCTCTAAAACTGAATATTTCACTTTAATTTTATTTAGGCTAGATTTTATTTTATTTAACAAACCAGTTTGTGCTTTGGCACTGAAGCATATAGCGGACTGGTTTTGAAGCACTTTACATCAGATGTTATTCGTTATTCTTGTTTATCCATTAGATAACTGACCAACAAAAATATACATTGACATTAAAAAGTAAATGAATTATATTTTAGTTTGTGTCCTTCCACTACACTCAAATGTGCGGTAATGATTTGTTTTGCTCTGTGGAAAATAAGAATTTATTTAATGCTCCATTCTAATTGTTGTATCACAAACCTCTTTTTTTAATATGTCATTATTTGTCTTGAGTATCTGATTTTTCATTGGTGCTGATGTGCTTTCCTTTTCTCCTCACTCGCAGCAAGTTCAGGTGAGGGAGTGTTTAATAAGAAGCCCTGGCAGGAAAATCTACATTAAGATTACAAAGAAAAATATCTTAATATCAAAAAAGAAACATAAGTTTGATCCAATCAATGTCGTAACGAATACCCTTAAATAATGTAGCTTAGTTGTCAGCAAGCATCAGTGTTTCTTATTAAAATATTTTATTAAAATATCTTATTGAGATAAGTAATATTGTTATAGCAACACTTGTGACTGCTTTGGGAAATAAAGCTCGTCATAGACGTCACGGGATGACTGATCGTGAAGTAATGTGTAGTCTGGCACATTTGTTACTCACAAGAAGATCAAAAATCTGACCAGGGCTTTAGATGCATTGCAAAAAAAAAAAAAAATTATTTAAAGATTTGTTTCTAGTCCAAAAAAAATACAAAATTCTTAAGTCTAGAAGCATTTATAAGTAAAATGGAGTGAAGTGAGTTTTTTCTTCAAGCAAGCAAAATAATCTTATTTTAAAGCAAAAACAGTACTCATTTGATTTTGCAAAAGAAAGTAATGTTTGTTTTCATAATGCTTCCTTATTTAAGATTTTTTTGATATTTGGACTAGAAACAAGTAAAACTAAGTTTTTTTTGCAGTTCGGACAGTTTTAATGGCATAGTTTACGCAAAATATACTCTATCTTTTTTCTACCATGAAAAAAATGTCCTCCATTATCACGAGTTTAGACGTTTTTCTTACAATTGTGACAATCAGTTCCTATAAACTCACAATTCGGGGGAAAAAATAAGAAGAATAAGAAAGGAAGAAAACATTTATTACATAAAATTCGACTTTCTTCTACTCGCAGTTCTGGCTTTTAATGTTTAAATCTCGCAATTCAGTTATTTTTTTATTTTTTATTTGTTTGTATTTCTCTAAATTGGTTTATTGGAAAATAATTACTTGGAAATGAATTACTTTGTCACAAAGTGGAGATGAAACAGTGGAATTTAACCAAATTATAAAATGAAATTATCACATCTCTTTAACATCTTTTTGAGGTGGCACCTGGGAGAAAGAGTTGGCTGATCTAGAAGTGCGAGAAGGGGTAAAAATATGGAGAAGTTCAGGGAGATATTGAGAAGCAAGATTAAGAAGTGCTTGAAAGTGGGAAGTGTTTTTAGTGTAGTGTTGTGTAGTGTTTTTAGATCAGTGTTTAAAAAGTCCTAGAGATGACACGAGCTGCATGGTTCTGAACCAGTTGGAGTTTATGGAGAAGTTTAGAAGGAAGCCCAGAGAGAAGAGCATTACAGTAGTCAAGATGTAAAGTAACTAATGCATGGATGAGAATTGCTGTGTTATTGGTTGTGAGAGAAGGGTGGAGACGAGTGATTTTACGCAGGTGAAAGTATGCAGTACTCGTAAAATTATTGATGTGACCTTCAAATGAGAGTGTGCTGTCCAAGATGACACCCAAACTCTACCTGCACAGAGAGAAGAATTGTAAATTGTAAAATGATCAGCTTTTTTTATTGCTAATTTCCTAATATTATATATGTTGCAAACTGCCCGTTTTAAGTTTCCTAAACTTCAAAATAACAGTATTTGAAATAAACGTTACCAAGGTTGCGTTAAATTAAACTGAACACAGCCATTACTGATACGATGTCTATTTCACAAATCAAATAAGTACATCAAAAGGGATTTGAAACTATCTAATGGTTTATAAATACATGAAAAAGTCTTCTTGCTGTAAGGTTTTTCTTTATAGTTTTGCCATTTAAACAGTGTGTGTGTATGTTTTTGTGTAACAGTCAGACCTTTCTCACTGAGCATGTTCTACCATCGCCGTATCCATTGAGCTATTATGTAAATGAGGCAGCGGGGTCTGACCTATCAGAGTGCAATGTGTAATTGGCTTGCAGAGTTAATGGAGTGTGGATGTGAGGCCTTTTCAACAGCAGGTTACATTCTCATTAGAGTCAACACTACATCTACTGTTAATAGTCAACAGCACACACACACAAACACAGCAGGCCACAGTGGACGGCACTCTAACATGTCTGAAAAGCTGAGCTAAAAAAGTGCTTTAGATTCTTATTGAGAGTTATTCACCGCAGTTTTTAAAGCTTTTTTTTTTTGGATATCTGGTCAATTTTGAGGTGCACGGCAGCAATCCAGTGCTTACAGATTTTCAACAAGTGTCTCATGATTGAGGCTTTGACGTTCTCATTAGCTGAAGTAAAAAATTGTCATTTAAAACCACTTATTAAGGTTAATGTGAGACATAATCCAGGAGTGTTACATTTCAGTTCAATAGAATACACATTTTCATTAGTCCAGCCAGCTACATTAATATCACAGTCTAAATATTTAATTTTGTATGCAGATTTTTTTATGCAAATCAAAGAATGACAACAGAAATCATTAGAAAAGTTTTCCTGTCAATTAGCATTAGTTAATGATTTAACTAACGCGAAGTTATAATGAGCAATATCTGTTTTTTTACAGCATTTGTTAACCTTTGTTATCGGATTAATGTAATTAACAAAAAGTATTTGTTAGTTAAAGTGTTAAGAAATATGTAAACAAATATGTACAAATAATAGTAGTTACAAAAATGAACGTCAGCTAGTTGTCAGGAAAACATTTCTCCCCAAAACTAAATATATAAATTTAAAGTAATAAAAAAATAAATTAAAATGAATTATAATTTAATAGATCCGAAATGTCTAAGACAAGAATAAGTAGTGTTTAAGGTCTTTTTATTTTTCCCTGATTTTGTTTGTTTTTTTTTCCACTCCATCTCCGTAAAAACGCAAAAAAACACACGGTTGATGCATGTTAAGGGCACTCCGAACCAACAGGTGGCGATAGTGACACTTTAATGCTGAGTTCACACTAAATGGGGCTGCCTTTCCACTGCACACGACAAGCGACAGACAGTCATTCATTTCCAATGGAGAGTAGTCCGGGAGCTGCGTGGAGTTCTTGTCTTCTCCATATTTGAACTCCTGCAACTAGAACATATGCGTCCGGCCGACCTGATGTGATGTATTCCAGTGTTGTCCAAGCAGATCTGTGCACGCGAGATGAAAAATAGTTTTTTTTTTTTTTCATTATTTTTTTTATCAGAAAAAGTCTATATTAAAAAAACATTTCTATTCATAAATGAGTAATAAAAATATATTTTTTTATGTTGTATCCACATTCCCTCTAAAGTTTTTAGCAGTCTATGAGTTTCTATTATTCATTCATTCATTCATTCATTCAACCATAGTAAACGCACGGAGAATAAAGGCTCTTTTTGCGCTCTGTTATTACAAGCACCACAAGAATCTGCTTTTCTCCCATGATGCACGACAAAACGGAAAATTCTGTGCAACTGCCACAAGGGGGTGTATTCCGACAGTCATGTCTGAATGTCATGTGCAGTGGAAAGGCGGCTTATTGCATACAAGGCAATGGAAATGTAAGAACAGAGGCGGATTAGCGTCACATGCTCAAATAATGCGGAATACGCAATTCGTTTGCTGCGAATGTGCGAAATTTACTTCATTCACGTCTTCCGCAATTGGTGTGAACCCAGCCTTGTTGGCCAATCATAAATGAGAAAACACTGTACCCAGAGTTTCAGAAAATCTTCAACCCTAGTCAAAGTTTTCAGAAATTTTTGGCTTCAGTCACCTGATACTACATTTTCCTGTGGATGAACAACGAAACTGCATAGAAAGAAATTGCATTTTTTAAAATACCTGTGTTCGAGTGGACAGGGCCTTAGAAAATCTTCACACTGGCCAGAGTTTTTGTGTGGATGAACAGCGAAATCGCATATTATAATCATTATCCTTATTGTTTTCCCTCAGCTACAGATAGGCAGTTAAGCCTCACATTATTTAGTAAGTTGCTGTGGTCTGGCAGCAGATTAAATCAAACAGCTGTAAAAGATCATTCACTTTTAATCTGGAGAGAAAATCCATTTCCCAGCATTCCCATTTTCATATTGATAAATTCATTACAGTGCATTTTTGCTGAACCTCAGTATATAGAGCTAGTATTGATTACAAGGTCATTACAATTTTCATTTTATTTTTTTAAGCATTCTGATAAAATCACAGAGATATGGTCTTTTTGTAAAGTAAGCATTGTCATAGTGAAACAATTGATAGCGTTTAATGTACATTGAAGTCAGAATTATTAGCCCCCCTTTGAATATTTCTTAAATGATGTTTAACAGAGCAAGGAAATTTTCAGAGTATGTCTGATAATATTTTTTCTTCTGGAGAAAGTCTTTGTTTTATTTCGGCTAGAATAAAAGCAGTTTTTAATTTTATAAAAATATTTTTAAGCCAAAATTATTAGCCCCTTTAAACCAATTTTTTTTGATAGTATACAGAACAAACTATCGTTATACAATAACTTGCCTATTTACCCTAACCTGCCTAGTTAAGCTAATTAACCTAGTTAAGCCTTTAAATGTCACTTTAAGCTGTATAAAAGTGTCTAGAAAAATATCTAGTGAAATATTATTTACTGTCATCATGGTAAAGATAAAATGGTCCCACTTTATATTAAGTGTCCCTAACTACTATGTACTTGCAACAAAAATAAATACAATGTACTTACTGTGTTCATAATGTATTTGAGATTACTTGTGGTGCTCTTGAGTTGGAATAGGGGTGGGTTTATGGACAGGTTTGGTGGCATGGGTAAGTTTAAGGGTGGGTTAAGGTGTAAGGAATAGTCAACAGTGTATTTACAAATGTAATTACAGAAGTTGATTACAGATGTAATTACATACAGGTATTAAATCAAGCATAAGTACATAGTAAATACATGTATTTACACTAAGTACATTGTAACAAATTATTAATTTCGGTGTAAGTACATAGTAGTTAAGGACACTTAATATAAAGTGGGACCGATAAAATAAATCAGTTATTATAAATGAGTTATTAAAACTGTTATGTTTAGAATGTGTTGAAAAAAATCTTCTCTTCGTTAAACAGAAATTGAGCTAACAGCGGCGCTAATAATTCTGACTTCAGCTGTAGT
This sequence comes from Danio aesculapii, assembly GCF_903798145.1. Taxonomy (NCBI): domain Eukaryota; kingdom Metazoa; phylum Chordata; class Actinopteri; order Cypriniformes; family Danionidae; genus Danio; species Danio aesculapii. Next base: position 50,553,385 of record NC_079450.1, on the reverse strand, counting down.
TTTGTTTATGATAATTGGGGAAGACAGAATCTGCGGACAATTTTTTTGCTATTTCCGTGCATAATTTTGTACAAAATCTGCAGATTTATGCAGAATGGTTTTGAGAATATAGTAACTAAAAACTTAGTCTAAAAAACAACTTAGGTTTAGTTTAAGGTTTTTAGAGTAATACAAATCTAATTAGAATCAAGTATTTAACACAAACCATATAAACATTTGCATAACATTTAATAATAAAACTTAAAATAATATAAAAACTGAATTATTATATATATATATATGCACATTTATGTAACTAAATAAATAGATTGAATGATGAACTTAAATGATAACTTATGAGTTGGTTGACATTATGAACCCTGTCAAACACCTGACACAAAAATGCGCAAGATGTGTGTGGCTCAATTTGTTGCTTTTTTTAGACCAGCGCAACGGTAATTTTCATGTTTTGCGCCACGTTGTTTAAATAGCAAATCTATTTGCACTACTTTGTAGACTCATGGATGTGCTGGTCAAATGGAGAAGGGGGGGCAAATGGAGGAGGTTCATTCTTTCTGCTCCCGCAGACGGTCTGTTTAACTGTTTTCTCGCTAGTGAAGCGTTCAGTTTTTCCTCTTACAAAGTCCGCCATGTAAATAGCAAATGCGCCATGGCGAGACACAACTGACTAGGAATAGGAGATGAGACTGATTGGTTTAATGATTGTTATGCTCAACCCATAACTCATTAAGAGAATAAGCATAACCCTGTTAGACCATACGCAGGGGCACAAACCTTATTTCTCCATCCTTAAAATAGCAAAATAGGATTCGGGCACACCCTTGATGCTTCTGCGCCATGCGCTTTAGACTTTGCGCCTAGATCATTAAAATAGAGCTCTATAAATGTGTGCGACTTTTGTCTGTAAATTACTTACATTTAAATGTTTTTTTCTCTGTACAGAAAGCATCTCACACAATTTAAAGGGAGGATGTTATGGATCGAAGAAGCCTTGTTAAATGAGATGTAGACTCTTGCACTTAAGCGATACCTTTGAAAGGCCATGCTTTATTGAGAATCCTCACAGTTAAAGGTCAATGTTAGTCAAGATGCACAGCTGAGCGCCTGCATCTCCTTTAACTTACAGTACAGCACAGCCTCCACTCACTTATTGCTTATACACAATGTTCTTTTTCTTACATACATACATACATACATACATACATACATACATACATACATACATACATACATACATACATACATACAGTGTTCAATTTTACCTTCAAAGTCTTTTAAAGGGGGTGCATTTTCACTTTTTGAATGTTGCATTTACAGTAGAGTGCCAGAGGGGGAGCTACTTTTTTTTTTTTTTTTTTTAATAAAGTAAATATGTTGGGTTTTATTTTATTTCACTAAGAGGCATCAATTACAGTATGTTAAGTTCTGACTTTCAGGGTTCTATTTGCAAGAACTGTTTTCCAGGCTTAATGATTTCACAAAGTCAGTCAAATCACGCCTATGGAACTTTGAATGGTTGGAGGGAGGGATGGAGCCAGGCATGGCACTATAACTGGTCTCAAGGTTTACCGTGGTTTAGTGAAAAAAAATGTATTGTTTTTTTACCCAGAGATTTAAAAGAACTCATTTTAGAGCAGTAATCAGAATACCGTGATATCGTGAAATGATACCCTGATATTTTTATCCAAGGTTATCGTCAGAAACTTATACTGGCCCAAGCCTAGGTGGAGCAAAACAGCAATATTATTACTACTCTGCTACTGTATGTCCAGCTATATCTGTGCATGCAGTATTTCTGTGCAATCTGCTTGACTAATATTCTCATCTCAGATTATGTTGTGAAATAGTTGAAATTCAATTCTCAAATATGTGTAAGAACACATATTTCATTTTTGGATTTCATCTTTCAGCTTTCTTCATCAAACCCAGAACTAACTGAGCCGTTTGTTCGAGGCTGGGGAGAAAGTTATGATAAGAATGTAAATTAGGTAAAGGAAAATCAATGGATTGCATCCCTTGGCCTCCGTGTCGTGCATTTAAAATCCTTTAACACAGCGATAAGTTTGTTCCGGTCATTCTGTGGTCATTTGCTAAATTATAGACTAGTTAAGCCTAGATTTGCTTTTTGCAGCACAATATTTGACCAGATTTTTATTAATTGTGGCTTTGTAGATCTCTTAAGTCCAAAAAATGAACCCATGATTGCGCGCGAGAGAGATATCGCATATGTGCAAATTAATGGCACGGGCATATCTAATAGCTCCTATAACACGTAGGTACCTCATTGAAATTATAACACAGCATAATTGTGAGTTGGTTAATCCTCATCGGCTCTCTGGTGCAGCACATGTCATTCTCTGATGACGGATTTAGCCATAATATTTTTAATTACGCCCCTATTATCGTTAAATTTACATATAGTCATTTTGCAAACGCTTTGTCTTACAATTGAGGAGGCATTCAGTGATTCAACAAGATGCAATAAAGATGAGGCCTTTAGATATGCGCGTCTCAGGGAACAGAATGCCTTGACTAACTGCAGTTAGCCGCAGTACTCTGGGAACCATCAACCGTTTTCTCAGAGGAAAACAAGCTGACAAAACACATTGCTGTCACTCTGATACAAGTTTTATTTATGAAGAAAATTACAAAGCACTGCAGTGTTTGGGTGTTCTGTGTTTGTCTGAGATAAGTAGTCTCAGCGAAATGTGTATATTCCATACAAGCTGAAGCTGATCGGTCAATTCTTGTCACGTGACTTATGGTGCGCTCACAGCATTTATTCAACTGAGTGCGTCTGGTCTGGAAGGCGCGAGCGTGTCACGCTGCTTGTGCGCGCATGCCGCACACCTCCATTGGAAATAACAAACTTGTGCGAAAGACACGATATGCGAACAGCCCCAAAAAGGTGCTGTCATTCGCAGTCTCGCAATTGATCATTCGCAATTGATCTTCTTTCTCAGCCATGGTGGATTCACCTGATTTGTTGACTAATGGGTTGTAGATCTATTCCTTGGCAGTTCATGGGTCGTGCTGCTTAGGTTAAATTTGTGCACTCAAGTGAGTTGTAACCGAGAGAATGCACTCATTTTTCAAAATAAAAGATCGTTCAGGCTCAAATAATAAATAAAACAGAAATAATTAATGATTTCTTGTGCAGCCCAGTACCAATTGAGCCTGATGGTTGAGGACCACTGCTATAGACATTTTTCTTAGAACGCAAAATTACCCATTATGATTTGTGTGTATGCGTAAGAATGATTCTTCCGGTCGGCACCTTGATGCTTTTAAACAGTCACATTCAGACAATAGTTTTAATCTATTTTACACGCTTTTAACGTCTATGAACTAATACTGATGTCGATCAGCGCCACCTCCTGGACTGGTTATTTTAAAAATGCGATCTAATAGGAATGAAAAACTACATCTGCGAGTCATTTACGCTTACCATCAGACTGCATCCTCTGCCTTTTAAATGGAGCCTCGTCATCGCTAAAGTCATCATTTTCTCTTTTCTTCAAATATATAACCAGCCCAAACTGTAATTAACCAAAATGTTGGACACAGACGTACTGTACTGTCCCATTAACACATTGATTGAAAGACTGGCGCAAACGGGAAAATAAGATTTTACAATGACAGAAAATGCATGTTGTGGTAAATACTACACAATACACACTAACTAAATGAAACACAAACGGCTCGCGATTAGAATCAAGATGCAAACCAGCCTGCATAGTATCAGTAATGTACTTGTATTTTTTGGAAATTGCATGGCTTTGTTACATACCTGTTAAGATTGATGCCGGTAATATGGTTTGCTCTACAAGGCTCTCTATTGCGTGTGTGTGCATTGAAGAGCTGCTGAGTACAGCATAATACCTGACAGGTTGGGAACACTGACGCTGTGGCCTAATCCCAATTCTATTTTGTAGCCCTACCCCTTCCCTCTGGCCCTTAAAACAGAAAGGGGAAGGGCTTCAAAATCTCACGTCTTCATATGTCATCAAGATCGCTTGCTTTATATGAGATCGATGATAGTGACTACTGTAGTTATTCCAGTTGCATTATTTTTGGATATTTATCTTCAGGAAATCACTGAAGGCATATATTATGTTATCATACTGATATAATGTGGCATAAGCTCATAACTGTACTGTGCATTTACACCTTGGCCATATTCATCTATGTAAACACAAGAAAGCAACATTAACATTAGAGCAGACACTGTAAAAGGTCATTCCCAGCCACTAGACTTTTCCGACAGGGCATTCGAGTGTCATCGAGTGTCAGAATGTTGTGGGACTGCTGTACAGGAGTTATTATTATATATTATAGATATATTATAGGGGGGTTTATTTTTTTATTTTTTTAAACATGACGGTAAAACATGAGCACCATTATGAATGTATTAAAGCATATGTTTGTTTCTTTGTTGTAAAAAAATTTAATAATGACAAAAAAATACTAATTTGGGCATCCCCTTATTTCTGTGTGCAGCCATGCTGCCGTTGTAGATGGTGTATTCTGGGAAATATTCTTACCTCTTAGTTTTGAGTGTGGTCCTGAAAAATCTCTGTTTCAAGGGGTGTCTAACCCTCCCCCTTAGCCCTACACCTTCAAGCTAAAGAGAATTGGGACACCCCTACCCCTTCACATGAATGCAAAAAAACATGGGGTAGGGCTAAGGGATAGAATTAGGATTAGACATATATTTTAGCATCTTATCTGACGGTAAACACTGAATTAGGAGGACGTTTTCTGTCACGATCAAACCACATCTGACAGAAGTATAACAGCTTTTTTGAATCTCGTCTTTCAAAATCAAAGTTGTGCCTCACAAAAACACATTGCAAGTCACTCAAAACGGTATTGTCAACCATTTTAAGATCAAGATTTACTAGTTGTAAGCACTGTAAGTGGAAGTTCTAAGCATCCTACCGGAAGATGGCAGTGCTTAATTTGTAAATTGCATGGTCCCGGAACAGATCAGGGTAACGAATATGACATGTTACCTGAGGAGGGATAGATCTCGCGGACGAAAGTGTAGAGCGGATGCCGGATCCGGCTTGTTCCAGCATGAATTGAGCCCTATTGGTCGCTATTACACCCTCCATGCAGCAACAAAGAAAAAGGTCTGTAAGATTAATCAACATCTGCTTAATGTAGACTTAAGTTATTTAAAATTTGAAAGCACTAATAACTTAAAATTGAAAAGAATACCAAGTCCAAACCACCCATACTTTTAAAAAATCTGAGCAATTTCTGTACCTCTGTTGAAAATTAGGAACGTGGCATTTTGACCCATCGGAAGCAAAGATTGTACCTTTTTTTTCAATTTTATCAATTAAGCTAATCACCCGTGTCTGAATCTATTTTCGGAGGCCAGACTGAGCTTGTTTTAAGAGTGCAGCCCCTGAGTCTCGGTTTAATTCAGATGTGGTCATTCATCCTCATGAGCCCCGAGAGGACATGAAAGGAAGCTGGCGGAGGACTCTAATGAACTAGAGATCGCTAATGAACCAGCAGAGAGAGAAGGGTTCGTCTGACTTCTTTGGCCATCTCAGCAAACTAGCGAGTCATAAGAGACGTTCGCTGCAGCCTCACATCCCTCTTTAATCCCAATCCCTCAATACCGCTGCCCTTCCAGCTCACAATCTGCCCTCCGCACTGAGCTTTGGGCCTGTTTGCTGGAACAAGCCAAAGGATTACCGCTTACTGAACATTTGAATTGTGTTAATGTGCTGAGGCAAATCTTCTCGCTGTATCCCCAAATCCCAAAGCACCTTATTGGTCGAAACTTTCAACAACGAAAAAAAAAGAGACTAATACTGATGACAAAGGCTGAGTTGTTTAACGTTTATCCAGCTCATTCAGCTCTACTGAGATTAGCCTAGGAATCAGTTTGCAGTTATACAGCTCATGTGTCGGCTGGAGAAATTATTGGACAAAAGTTTTAAATATATAGATTTTGTATTACCAAGTCTGCATTTTTTTAATTAAAAAAATATATAAGTAAAATGTAAAAACAGTATTATTGTCAAATTGAAATTACTGATATGTTAATAGATTTTAATAAAGCAATAAACCCCAAGAAGTTGTGGTTTACAGTGTATTTAGAACTGCTAAGAGGTGTAGTTAGGAGGACTAGGCAGAAATAGTACTTAGTAGTTAGGTATTAGTAGGGAAGTTAAATCCTCTGTGAGCTGCTATGTAAGAACAGTTTCACTAGCTCTAGTTTACTCACAGGATGTTTTTTCTCCTCAAGCTAATTTTCCACTTAAGTTTAATTATTTGAGCTTGCGTGGAAGACACAATTGGGGTTGAAATTAGAAGAAATTGGCTTATATATATCAGTGTTTCCTCAAGGATGTTTTCCAGCTGTGGCGGCAGAGTCTGTTGGGCCTTTTACACAGATCTACCAACTACCTGTGGCGTTATTTCAATGACAAATGTCGTGAGTGCAGTATTAGAAGTCGAGAGCGCATTCATGTAATAAGAGCATGCGAATCTCTTTGCTTCTGCGCCGATTTCCTTTGTTCGTGCACAAAACTTCTTGCACGGCCTCAAATATATGCTGCTCAAATGCAGATTATCTTGTGTCGCCATTTTGTTCACGCGTCATCGCACCCACGGTGGGATACCAAACAAGGGCAAAAAGGCGGAGAGTGAGCGGAGCTACAGACACCTGCTGGCATTTTGCTTGAGGTTGGTTTAGACAGAGCTTACTTTGAAAGAACGCTTAATACTCTATTACCTGCGACTCGTTTGTGTTCTGATCACATGTGCTTGGCTGTACACTATATCAATAAAGTGTTTAGACTTTTAAAAACCCTGTTGTAATACATTGAGCCACTAAGCATTGTTCTTATGACGTTTTTCTACAGGAGGAAAACGCGAAATACGTCCAAACACTTCAAATATAGTCTGTGTTAGTAAATGCAAGACTATTGATGAAATCCAGCATAACACTGTATGACAATGCTTCAGATGACTGTTCTAGAGTCTACAGCTAATCAATCTGTCAGATTCTGGAGGGCATTACAGCTCTAAAGAACATTATAAATGATAAATGATCATAAATAAAACAAATACATTTATAGAGATGGTATATAAGTATGTAATTTCACTCACCAGGGAAACGGAGGCCACGTGAATGGTTTGTGAACACAATTAAGTACACACAGCATGCCAAATCATCTGATAATTGTAGGAAATAATCCCAAAAGACAATTGACTATGTAAAGAAACATTAACCAACTCAAAAATGTGATGTATATGCCGAGTTCATCAATTAGCCGTAATCAGCTGAGGTGACGAGACAGCGAGCAGCGAGACCTAGCTGTCACTCAAGTGCCCACGCCCTTAATTATGCAAACTTAATATAACTTAACAAAATGAAACGGATGAGTTATGAAAAAATTCACCCCCTCACAGTTGTCATAAAGGTTAATCATGGCTATATGCACCAAAGCCTTCTTTTGTACCAGGCTGTAAACATGTTTTTATCAGCTGTAAAAATGGCCAATTTCCCATTGCAGTCAGAAATGACCTGGACTTCCTGGAGCCAGCCCCCAAAGGCGAGTCGATGAATTGCAGTTTTAGTTTCTTCCGTATTGGCTTCCCGAGGGAGAGCGGGAGGTTGCCGCTTGGTCAAGCATCACGCACCTGTCAGTCAGTCAGTCAGCATGTCACCTTAAAGGGTAAACAAATGACGCACAACACTACTATCATTACAGAGAAGGTCGTGCTGTTATAATTCACTTACCTTTTAACACGTTTTGGTGAGATTATATCCCGCTATTAAAAAAAACAACGACGACTGAATGTTTTGAATGAGTAGTAATGTAGCAGTGGTGAGGTGAATTTTGGTGTGGCGCCCTGCCATGTAAGAATGAATGTATCGGAAACCATGTATATGTATATTTACATTGACTTTGTATGTAATCTACTCCTTTGAATTTTTGTGTAAATATGAGAAATTATAAATTTATTGTAAATTGACTGTAAATCACGGCTTCATGGGGCTTGTTGCTTTTATAAACAGTTATTTTATAAACATAGCTAGGTTTCACAAAACAATCCAATTAAAGCGCGCCTATTATGGGTTTTTGAAAATAACCTTTTATGTAGTGTGTAACACAGCTCTAAGTGAAGTGAAATACCCAGCTAAGGCTTAAATCTGAAAGTGGACCATGTTTAAAACTATTGATTCGTCTACTGTATAAAAGAGTCAACTCAGAGTGGTTCAAATGAATCGTTGGGGTAACGAATCTTTAGCCGTGTCAGCGTGACGTCGATACGGAACTCAAGCCCCACCCATTTGTTGTGCGTGCAGACTCAAAATTGAAACCCCCGGCCACAAACACTGTAGAAAAAAAAGAGGAAGACAAACATTATAGCAGATCCCGGTTGAATCATATGGCATAGACTCTGTGATCTGAAGTGTGAGTGAAAGTTGGTGTTATTTCCCCTACCCAAACACGAGGCTGTGAAGAGTCAGTGGTCCAAGTTTGTTTTTTGCAAAAATACCTCAGCATTATAGCCCCAGCCTTGTGCTGCGTTCTCGTCATTTTTCTGACGAGTGCTTAAGCAATCTACACACAATGGCGGATTCGTTGTTTGTTTGTTAAAGGAAGGATCAGAAAAGATTATTGATGTATGGGACTTTGTCAGAGCTTTACAGGAACTTTACTGTACAAAGTTCATGGATCAGTTCCTTCCTCCGTTTCACAAGTGTAAAAAACTTGTGCGATTAAAATGGTTGCCTCCTTGTTTTACTCTAGCTTGCTAATTATGTATTGAATTGTGTTCTGTTACTTGTAATTGCTCCACGTTGCTTGTACTGTATCTGGTTAACTCTTTATATTCTCACATCACGGCTAAAGCCACGTTGACAATGCGACGGGTGCCGCTTTGTTTACGGATTTAAATGCGTTTGTGAGCTTACATTTCACTGCCGTTTGTCGTTGCTATGGCCACTATCAGCTGCTCCTACACCCGTGTGGCGGTGAAGTTTCAAAATAGTTCAGCTTTTGCCGCTTTGTGGATTAATACTGAATGTGTGTCATGCTTAAGACTAGAGCAATATGCTGGTGTTAAGCTGCATTGCTTTAATGCACCCCTGCATTGGGCTCACACATACCCTCTGCACTCTGACTACTTCAAAATTGTTGATAAGCCATGGTGGGCATTTCTCTCCATCTCGCGCTGAATGCTGCAATCGCAAAAGACTGGGCCATCAGACCAATCAGCGCAGATTAGCATCGTGATAAATAGGGGCTTGAGAACAAATGAATCGCTGAACGAATCAAATGGGAGTCGTTGGGATAGTTAGGTAAAAAATAAATGCATATTATAAGACAATGAAAGACTTTGCACGCATATCAGGTTGTTGTTGGAGACCTCTAAACCAAAATATGACCTTTTTCATTGCATAATAGGGGCTCTTAAAAAAAAAAAAATCACTGTTTTCTCATATAATATTCCAATTCTATTTCAATCCAGAAAAAAATATGGGTTCATGTGGACTTTAATGTAGTGGCTTCGATAAAATTCGGGTAAATCGATAAAATTGGTTTGGTTTAGGGAAGGGCGATAGTGGGTCAGCTGATCGTTCGCTCAGTCAGAAAGTCTGTCCAAAAGTGAGTCGACAGGGGCCTCTGGTGGGTTTACGCGAGAACAGCAGCCGCGAATGGCACTCGTGAGTTAAATTTGAGATCTCGAAAAGCGTACACGGCGACCTCTGGCGGATTCGCGAAAACAAAAACTGCAGAAAAACGTGTCGCCGGGACGTATTTTGCGGTCTCCAGAAACGTCAGTGGAGGTACGTTTTCAGAATGAGCCTGGGTTGAATAAATCATATTTACAGGAACAGAAATGAACCGATTCAGATGTGCGTCCGAACTGAAGCATTAGCAAACGTGCAATAAGCTACCATGAAAGGCGCGAATCCTAAACAGTTTTGCAACCTTAAAGGGCTGCACAGACTATTCAAATAAAATGGTTTATTGTTGCACAAACATGTGAGCATTTTAGTGACCTTTCCACATGCAACATTATCTATTGTAGATAAACCATTAATGACAATACTACCATTTACAAACTACAGTGGCACCGCCAGTATTTTGGAGCCATAGTATCACAATACTATCATAGTACCGGTAAACTGTGCAACCCTATTGGGTGGAAACACCAGCTTTTCTATCTAAGGCCAGCGCTCATGTATTAACATCTGCATTTTAACATCAATTCAATCAAACACAGGCAGCATGATTATTCTGAAGCTCAACAGGTTATCAGTAGTAGCAATAATTATTAATTATGTTACCAGTTGCCTGATAAGTAAACTAAATGTAAAAAAGGGTTGGTTAATCACATAAGAATATAGTCTTTTTGACAACACACACACACACACACACTGAAATCTCTTTCACCACTGACAAGTTTGCACCCTTATGAACTTCAGTTTGTTTTGTTTCCATAGCTATATAAGGTATAATATAAGGATTGAACTGTATTTAAATGAACTATAAAGCTCAGAGTTTATTTAAACAGATGTATGAAGGCCTCTGATACTACAGTCTTTTAAAAATGAGGCCAGCCTTGAACCATTTAAAGACAGTAACGTACCTTTTCAGGTTGGATTTAATAGTTTGTATAGTATCATTGAGGCGAAACTTTAATGAATTACTCCAACCCTGTTTATACCGCCAAGCCTTTCTGTTGAATATGACCTGTCAGTATAGATCGCGGAGGAACAAGAAAGCATTAATGTTCTTGAGAGCCTAGATGTGCTCACAGACACACTTTGAGGAAGGAAAGTGCACTGAAAGCTTTTAGCTGTTCTTGTCACTCTAAAGAGCAGAAATAAAAGAAGGAGGCTGTTTTTTTAAGGTAGTGATAGATGGAAGTGTAAGACAGTGTTCTCAATATGTCCTCTTTAATATGGTGTATCCTAAGAGGGGGATCGGAAAAATTATTTGTCGTACTGTATGTCAAGGTTGATTAATCTGTGAAATGAACTTGGAATATTGAATATTAAATAAACTGAAGAGTAATGTAAATCTCTATTTAATATTAACCTACTGGATTAATAAAGGTGGTCTTTCAATGATTCTGTAACATGATAATAAGTGTGTCAGTATGAATAGGCTATCACGGTAATAAAAGTAAATAATAATTTGAAGTTTCAAATATTGACATGGTCAATCTATTAAATCTATTAAAAATGATAAATTTAGGTAAGACTTTGATAATAACGGTCACATTTTACAATAAGGTTCGTTAGTTAATGTTAATTAATGCATTTACTAACATGAACAAACAATGAACAATACATTTACTACAGTATTTGTTCATGTTAGTTAACGTTTGTTCATTGTTAGTTCATGTTAACTCACGGCGCATCAACTAATGTTAACAAGCATGGACTTGGATGTTAGTAAAGCATTAGTAAATGTTCAATTATGATTAATAAATGCTGTACAAGTGTTGTCCATGATTAGTTCATGTTAGTAAATGCATTAACTAATGAACCTTATTGTAAAGTGTTACCATAATAACTTCCATGAATGGATTGATAAGTCACTATATGATGTTTAACTGACCATTAGTTAATAAATGTTAAAGCATGAGATTAAAATTGATTATTAATAAAAAATTTAATAACTATTATCAGAACATTAGTTATTTGTAGCGATCTAGCATTTGTATTCGTCACTAGAGCACCTTTAGAAGTCAAAGGAGTGACCTGCATAGCACTTTGCTAGCTGGCCTCTGTTACAGTCCCCCCCCTAAACCTCACTCCCACCCGGACGAGCTTCCACGTGTAACCCACCGGTCCCACTGCACCCAGCCTGGTCCGAGTTGGGATCGAACCGGCGATTTTTTTGTAAGGGAGTCAGTTGTTCTAACAAGGAGGCTAAATAACATTGCCTCTAGAGTCTGTCGCTAGAGAACCTTTTGAGGTCAAAGGAGTGAGGTTTACATGCACAGAACTTCGCTAGCTGGCCTCCATTACGCTCACCCCCCTAAACCTCACTCCCATCCCGGATGAGCCTCCACATGTATCCCACCGGTCCTACTGCACCCAACCCACCCTGAGCTGGGATTGAACCAGCGATTCTTTGCATGGGAGTCGGTTGCTCTAACAAGGAGGTTAAAGACCATGGCCTCTAATATCTGTGGCTAGAGCACCTTTTGAGGTCAGAGGAGTGAGGTTTACCTGCATAGCACTTCACTAGCTGGCCTTCGTTACATTAGTATAAGCTGTTGTTTTGTCATGATGTCGAGGAAATAAAATGAAAATTTTGTGCGTCGCTGTCACAGATGGTTAGGACAAAAACTCCTTTTAACAAGAAAAGGATACCTTTTATCACGTTGTGTGAAGTTAGGGCACTGTAGTATGCCACCCTGTTCAAAGCCGGTCGTTTAGCTGTAAGAAGCACAGCGATGCCTGTATGACGACTCAAACTTTCGCCTTTGTGGTAGGACTTTTGCCTTTGAGGGAGCGTCCTGAAGCTGGTCGCTCAGTGGATGAGAAGTGGAGAGCAACACCATGGTACACCTTTACAACTCTTAAGTTCATCCATATTTGTCCGAATTAAGCAAATTTGGCAGCATACTTACAGTGCATCCGGAAAGTATTCATAGCTCTTCCCTTTTTTCACATTTTTTTTTATGTTACAGCCTTATTCCAAAATGGATTAAATTTATTTCCTCAAAATTCTACACACAATACCCCATAATGACAATGTGAAAAAAGATTTTTTGAAATTGCTGCAAATTTATTAAAAATTAACTAACCTGTAAAATCACATGTACATAAGTATTCACAGCTTTTGCTCAATACTTTGTTAATGCACCTTTGGCAGCAATTACAGCCTCAAGTCTTTTTGAATATGATGCCACAAGCTTGGCACACCTGTCTTTGGGAATTTTTGGCCCATTCCTCTTTGCAGTACCTCTCAAGCTCTATCAGGTTGAATGGGAAGCGACGGTGTACAGCCATTTTCAGATCTCTCCAGAGATGTTCAATAGGATGTAGGTCTAGGCTTTGGCTGGGCCACTCAAGGATATTCACCGAGTTGTTGTGATGCCACTCAATTGATATTTTGGCGGTGTACTTTTTGTCGTTGTCCTGCTGGAAGATAAACCTTCACCCCAGTCTGAGGTCAAGAGCACTCTGAAGCAGGTTTTCATTCAGGATGTCTCTGTACATTGCTGCCTTCATCTTTCCCTCTATCCTGACTCGTCTTCCAGTTCCTGCTGCTGAAAAACATCCCCACAGCATGATGCTGCCACCACCATGCTTCACTCTAGGGATGGTATTAGCCTGGTGATGAGCGGTGTCTGGTTTTCTCCAAACTTAACGCCTGACATTTACTCCAAAGAGTTCAATTTTAGTCTCATGAGAGCAGAGAATTTAGTTTCTTATGGTCTGAGAGTCCTCCAGATGCCTTTTGACAAATTCTATACCACACAGGTCTAATTTGGTGGATTGCTGCACAGATGGTTGTCCTTCTGTAAGGTTCTCCTCTCTCTATAGAAGAACCATCGGGTTATTGATCACCTCCCTGACTAAGGCCCTTCTCACCCAATCACAAATTTTTCTTTCTAGATTGCACCTGTGCAGGTCTGCACCATTGCAATCTAATTTGAATACAGAATCAATTCTGATTCTTTTGAGAATTGATTCAGAATTGCTTGAGAAAAGAATCACAATGCATCGATGAATCTTTTTTCCCCCACCCTTAGAATTTAACCAATTAGATTAATGCAACAGAGGTTTAGCCAGAGGGCCACCGGCATGACATTTGAGACCAATGTTAAAGGGCACCTGTTATGCAAAAATCACTCTTATAAGGGGTTTAAACACAATTGTGTAGCAACAGTGTACTAATATAGCCAGCCTCTAATGGTAAAACATAATTAATACATTTTTATAATCACATATTGATAAAAACAGTCTGCAGAAACACCTTGATTAACATTCTCCCTTTGTACATGTCATTAGAGGGGGAAAGCCCCGGCCATTAGTGACGATCTCTCCCTCATTAGCATAGACAGCCCTGAGTGAGAAGCAGCCATCCATCATTATAAATGTGGAGTTTTAGCATGCACAAATGATAACCATAGTCTCTACAGACTACTTTGCACTTTGACATCTTCAGATTTTCACAGAGATAACGTTAGTCCTGTTTTGAATCTGCCACTATGCTGGCACATAGGCATTTGTAGCCCCGCCCTCTTTTAAAAATAGCACAAGCTTATTTAAAAATTAAAGCGACTCTCGCCAATATGGCACAATTTAGATCAAGGCCTAAAAGGGGCAATTTTAAAAGAGTTATAAACATGTATATGTGTGTTTTTTAAGCTGAAACTTCACATACACACTCCAGGGCCATCAGAGACTTATTTTACATATTGTAAAAAGGAGCATAATAGATGTCCTTTGATGTCAGAATAGCTATAGATCTAATAGTGTATATCACATGACTAGAAATGCATCACTTTATTATGACACAATGACATTTTTTTAAAAGTTATCAGCTTTGCCTCAATGTGGAAGGAAGTCCAACATTTTTCAATGTCTCCAGTTGAGTGTGGACATAACCTGTGATGCTAGTTTTGTTAAACAAGCCATTTTCAGCACTGGCCCAATATTAAAAGCTTCCTCATTGTCTCTCCTGCCGTTTGTGTGTGTGTGTGTGCTATATTTATGTATGGACTGAAGGTTCCTGATGAATGCACGACCCCACCACTCCACCTCTCCCGAGGCTCCGTGCGGAAATAAAGCGGAAAAAGTAATGATTCCAGGCCTTGAAAATTCTTGCACAGCCTGTGGAGGGGCTGCGAGATTCCCCAGAGACAGCCATACCCTTCTCTCTATCTGTCTGTCAGCCAGTGGAGTCGGCCAGACCCCTCTCTCCCTCTCTTTATCTCTCTCTCTATCCCTCCCAAGCCTCACTCAGACCTCTAATTAAAACCCCCATCGATTTTTTTTTCTGTTTCTTTCCCTCCTTCTTCTGGCTTCTTTCTGCTCCTCTTTGTCTGTTTATCATGTTTTTAATCGGCCCCTGGACCTGAGCTCGCTGCAGGATTAGATGGTGTCTTTGACCCGAGTGTGGAAAGACCCAGACAACACCGTCCCGACACCTCCAGCCTTACCCGGCTCCCCCTGTTGGCCTCACCCAGCCTCGGGTGTCCAGCCTGGGGGAGAGATGAGAAGGGCAGAGCCTTGGCTCTCTCTGTCTGACAACACCTCTGCCCTCTCAGCTTACGTTTATACTCTACACTCGTCAAAAACAGCTTCGCCAAAGCCGAATTGATGATCTGCACTTTTTCGTGTTGCTGTTAGAGAGCCAGTGTTTTCCTCACTGGAGGTGTGATACGGTTTTGGGTTAAAGGTTTGTGTTATAGGGATTTTACTTTGGTTAAGGAAAGTTATTTAGGGAGTAAATCGGCAAAACTCATTCAAACATTTTCTCTTTCAGCTTAGTCCCTTTATTAATCTGGGGTCGCCACAGCGGAATGAACCGCCAACTTACCCAGCATATGCTTTACACAGTGGATGCCCTTCCATCTGCAACCCATCACTGGGAAACACCCATACACTCTTATTCACACACATACACTACGGACAATTTAGCCTACCCAATTCACTTAAAGCGCATGTCTTTGGGCTTGTGGGGGAAACCGGAGCACCCGGAGGAAACCCACGCGAACATAGGGAGAACATGCAGACTCCACACAGAAATGCCAACTGACCGAGCCGAGGCTTAAACCAGTGACCTTCTTGCTAAGAGGCGAGAGCGCTACCCACTGTGCCAACGTGCTACCCTAAAATAGCAAAATAACTATGATAAAAACTGATGTGCTGCATATTTTTGTTGAAATAATGGTGACGACAACATGTCATTTCAACTCGCGTGACATACAATTGACTTAAAGCATCATGCTGAATCTGGTATAGCTTTTCAAAGATTGTTGAAAGATCAAATTTAACTAATGTAAAGGGCCAGGTCATACACCCTTCGCAACAGTAATTTTCACGTTTTGCGCCATGTTGTTTAAATAGTAAATCCATTTGCGCCACTTTGTGGACTTATGGGTGTGCCGGTCTATAAAGGAGGTGTGATAAGGCGCATTGTTGGCGCCTTTCTATTTTGAGGAACTGAAATAGACCGCGCCATTGACCAACTAAAAGCTGCTCTAAAGTCCAGCGCAGATCGGGTTAGTTATGTGCCTATGCGGGTTCAAACGCTTACACATTGCTTAATACACACAAGATGTACAAACTGTAAAACCCAACAGTCAACTTTATCAGATGAAATGAGTGTAGTAACTCAAAATTTACTGAAAGCTACTCATTTAAAAAGAGTTTTTAACTCAGTCTTGAAGGTAATGAGTTAATTAAATACCTCATTTCTTCAACTCAAATGGATTAAGTTCACAGTACTCATTAGGATTAGTTTTTGAACTTAAATGGTTTGTTTTACAATCGGTTTCCTCAAATGGTTTGTGTTACCTTAACTTTTTGGGTTTTACAGTGCAGCAATACACAAATATCTTTACATATGAGGGAAAAAAATGAAAGGACAAACAATATTATTTATGACGATAGAGTATATGCACGCAGACTCTTAATTTCAGCCAGCCAGCCACAGCACATACGGTGAACTGTCTTTCCATTGTAAAACCGCCACATTTAAGGTCTGATTTCTTTCAAATCAGTGATCTTCACTGCCTGATAGATATATTCAATATGAAGTCGGTCTCAGACCAGACAAGAAGCACTGCCTTCAATTCCATTTTCACCCGCCATGTCTTTAAAATATGACAGTCTATTGTACCCCAGTATTTTTAATAGAGTTTCTGCTCTTGCTTGCTGATCCTGACGGTGCTAGCAGTTACGCAGTCTTTCATCTCATTTTACACTTGAACAACTAAATAAATGCTTAAGTATATTTAATGGAGTGTATTGTAGTTACATTACAATATCGATGCTGTAAAAGGAACCTTATGAAATTGAAAATAGTCACATTAGTCTTTCACCAGAAGTTTATCATTGGCTGAAAACACTAGCTGTGCATATAGCCTATTTGCATTTGTATAATATTATTATTAGCAGTATTATTTATTAAATGCATATTTATATTTGTTTTAATAAAAACAAGTTTAGATTTGTCCACCTGTCGGGTTTTGGTGACGTCTACATCACCATGCGAGGCATGAGAATAGCACGTGTGTTTGGACATAACTCAGTTTTTTGACCACACTTCATTTGCTGGAAATTAGAATTGAATTTAGAAATAGTTTTGAAAGAAATCTTTGTGCTTAACAAATGAAATTAAATATGTAGGCTAATGGATGTCTTCAGTTTTCATTGTTTTCTTACTCCACAAAAGTAAAGGAGTAAAGTAAAGAGTAAAAGTAAAGAGGCCGAATGGACGAGGCTCGTTCTTTATCCTCGCACTGCAGATGCTCTGTTTAACTTTTCTCGCTAGTAAAGCGTTCAATTTTTCCACTTACAAAGTTGTAAATAGCAAATGCACCATGGCGCGACGCAACTGACTCTTAAAGGCAATGAGAGATGAGACTCTGATTGGTTTAATGCATGTTATGCTTAAAACACCCATAACTCATTAGGAGAATAAGCACAGCCCTGTTAGACCATGTGCCAGGGCGCAAAGCATATTTTTCCGCAAAAAGTGGGTTCGGACACACTCTTAATGTTTTTGTGCCATGCGCTTACGACTTTGCGCCTAGATCATTAAAATAAAGCCCAAAATGTTTGTTGTCATGACAGATTGATCATATTATTTTCATACATCATACATTTTTGGACTTTAACTTCATAACATGACTACATAAATAATCAAAAGATTGTTCATCTGATTATAACAGTAATTGTGCTGAATACTTAATATTTCAAAATTTTCTCAAGGTTTCTTTTTTTATGTTAATTTTCAGGTTTAAATGAGATTTTCAGATTGTATTTATTTGTTTATTTTTATGAAAGCTAATGCTGGGTTAAGACCAAATGCAAATTTATTTGTATTCATTTATTAGTAGTATTTGTCTAAGAAGCTGAAACAACACAATTATTGAGATTTGGCGGGAAAACTTAATTGGTTTAAGTCCAATATACTTAAATTTGTAAAAAAAAGTAAATAAATAAATAAATAATAATAAGCTAACTTTGTATCGATTGTGTAACCCAGCATTTTTTATAGTGTGCATTACATGATGCGCATATTCTCTTCACATTTGGTGTGAATGCAGCATAAGAGCAACAAATGTATATATATATATATATATATATATATATATATATATATATATATATATATATATATATATATATATATATATATATATACATATACATATATGTGTTTTATATATATATATGTGTTTATATATATATATATATATATATATATATATATATATATATATATATGTATATATATATATATATATATATATATATATGTGTGTGTGTATATATATATGCAGCAGTTCTTGTGACGAGCTAAAGTTAAACCTCACACTTTAATAGTATTTATAGCTCCTAACAGACTGTGTGACTGTACAGAATGATTACATCAAAATGTATTGCAGCAAGCATGTTTGAGAGACTCTTAAAATGAGATACTGTAAATACATCTGTCTTTATTGCACAAATATGCCAGTGATTGCTGTGCCATAAATAAATATAGAGAGTTACACAACCGTGGTGCACATATGGGACTAAAATAAGATATGTGCTGGGTTAATTAGACCACTCATTTGTGTGACAGCATACAGTAGATGACTGCTGTTCACGTGCAATTTTAAATCCACCAACTGTTATATCCACAGATGAAACCCCACTTTTCTGAAAGCACAAAACATTAATAAAAACACACATAAACATGAGCGTACATTGTGAATCTTTCCACAGTTTATTTACAAATGTGTTCACTTTAAAACAAGCAGGGAATGCACTTATTTGTTGGCAGCTTGCCCTATAGAAACTTACTGGAAGGAAAGGACAGTATATCTAAATGTAAATTTTAGTCGTTAATTTCTTAAATGTACTGTATTTTTATTTAATGCTTGTTGTTTTTCACAATATAGGATCATAACACCTCTTTCATTATTTTAAGAAAATACACACACACATGTATATATATATATATATATATATATGTATATATATGTGTATGTATATATATATATATATACCAAATGATCTTTTGATAACTAGACATGAAAATGTGCTTATTCTGATTTGTATGCTTCTTTAAATGTGATTCAGATTTTAACATTTGTCTTGTGTTGCATAGTTATTTTTTTGGGAATTGCCAAAACATATTTATTTATAGTCATATATTGATATATAGTCAGAATTGATATATTGATATATATAGTAAAAATTGTCAAATTGTTTTTATTTTATGCCAAAAATCAATAGAATTTTAAGCAATATTCAGGCTTTCTGGAGAGTGTGTTAACTGTATTCAGGTGCATAAATTGAATGATAAAATGTAAATAGATTACACTGTATAGTCTTCATGTATTAAAAAGAAATACAATTCATCTTTGTTAAAGCTACAAACATTATGTTTACTGTATACAGGCCTTAACCCTTGTGTGCTGTTAGGGATGTTTTCATCCACTCGGGTGTGATTTTGAGGCTTAATTTGGCCACAACTGTCTCTATAATTTCTGGTGACAAATCTTATTTTGACAAATATTTTGGGAAAATGCTTTGAAAATGTAAAAAAAAATAATAATCGACAATGCACTCTGGGCAAATGGACTAGCCTTTCAATGTGTTAAGGGCTGTTTTTGCCCCTTTGACTTTAATTATATTGGCATTTTTGATTGCAAAGCCATGACCGCATATAATCTTGTGTTCTTGATTTTTGATGGTTTTCTCTGTTGGGGTGAGGTAAAACGTTAAATTTTTACTCTTATACGTCTATTGCAGTCCAAAAATTTGGTTATAATGGAAGGTAATAGAGCAAAAACAGCCACTAACATTACGAAAGGGAAGTCAAATTAAACAAAAGGGCTAAATACAAGCGCAAAAAAAAAGCAACTCTATTAATGTTAAACTTCGCAATGACTCCACAAGGTTCTAAAATGTGGTCCCTGGTTAGCTATAATCCCAACTTGACATTGCAGATCCTGTGATGTTACTATTGTGAATGCACATATTGCAATATTGATGCTGATCGATTGTGCAGCCCTATTATATAACCTCAAATTCAAAAAATTGATACAGGTGAAGACAGAATTATTAGCTCCTGAATATTTAATTCCCCAATTTCTCACGGCAATTCGTAACTTTTTGATTTAGTGGCTAATTCGTATGAATTGATACGATCTCATTCGTACAATTTGGTACGATTTTCTCATCCCCAAATGGCGGTTGCGTTTAAGTACGGGGTTGTGTGCCACACCTTCTTTTTAAAATCGTACATTTTCGTACAACTGAATTCGTATGACTTGACCACAAACGTGACCAAACATAAAAAAAGTACATTTCCTCGAGAAATCAGGCTGTTCTAAGCATAATAGTTTTAATAATTCATTTCTAATAAGTGATTTCTTTTATATTTCCCATGATGACAGTAGATAATATTTGACAAGATATTTTCAAGATACTAGTATTCAGCTTAAAGTGACATTTAAAGGCTTAACTAGGTTAATTAGATTAATTAGGCAAGTCTTAGGTATAGGAAAAAGGTATAGACCTTTTTCTTGGCTGCTGCATGGAGGGCGCCATAGCGACCAGCGTCTTCTAGTAGAATGTTTAGAACTTCCGTTTACAGCGTTTACAACAGGTAATTTGCGATCCGAAAATGGGTTTCAGTAGCCTTTTGAGTGGATTACGGAGTGTTTTTGTGACACAACTTTAAAAAGGTGTGTATTAAAGCTGTTATAATCTGTCAGATGTGGTTCAAGCGCGAGAGAACAACGTTTCCTAGTTCACGTGTCTGCCGTCAGAGTGTGTGTGTGTGTGTGTGTGTGTGTGTGTGTGTTAGTGTGTTTCCCCGGCCTGTCAGCTGTTAGCTCAGCGGATCTTCAATACACACACGCAAACAAACAATACTTCACTGCATCATAGAGCAAACCTGATTATTGGCATAAAAATTAACAGGTATATGTAAGGCAATTTACAAAAATGACCAATAAATTTCTTATTGATACTCTGCTGGATGATTTGCTCTTCATTCTAATTGCAAGCCATTTGTTTCATTAAGTGTGTTGTATTTACCACGGTTTGTTTTTTCTGTCATTTCAAAATGTCACTTTTTTTTTCACCTTGTCACACTTATTAAATCAGTGTGTTAGTGGGACAGTGCAGTAGGCTACGTGTGTGTGTGTGTGTCAAACATTTTGGTGAACTACATTTGTTTAGGTTGGTTATATATTTGAAAAAAAAGGGGGAAAATGTTGACTTTAGCGATGATGAGGCTTCATTTAAATGGCACAAGATTCTGTCTGAGAACGAGGGGAAAATGCTTCGCAGTAGTTGTTTTCCATCCTATTTGATCGCAATTTTTAAAATGATCAGTCCAGGAGGTGACGATCGACAACAGTATTAGTTCGAAGATGATAAACGCAGGTAAAATAGATTAAAACTATCTTTTCAAAGCTGTCCAAATGTGACTGTTTATACGCATCAGCTGCCAACCGGAAGTTCTTAGCATTCTCCTTGCGCATACACGCAAAGCATAATGGGTAATTTTGCGTTCTAAGAAAAAGGTCTATAATGATGGATTGTTCTGTAGGCAATCGGCAAAAAATATTGCTTAAGGGGGCTAATAATATTGATCTTAAAATTGCTTAGAAAATGAATGCTGCTTTCATTCTAGCCAAAATAAAACTACTTAGACTTTCTCCAGAAGAAAAAATATTATAGGAACTACTGTGAAAAATTCTTTGCTCGCTTAAACATCAGAATTTGAAAAAGAAAAGAAAAAAAATCATGGGTGGTTTTGTGATCTAAGGTCACATTTTATTCCAAAATCAAATCATTTTCAATGTTAATATCACTATTCTTTATTTTTTGTCCTCCAGGAGCACCAGAGCAACTCAGTTGGAAGCACGATGCAGAACGCCGTCGCTCTCCTCTGCAATCTGATTGGACAGAAGGGCACGGACCTCCGACCGTTCTACCAGCAAGGTGCAGTGC
>NC_079450.1:50518687-50528687 GCF_903798145.1 Danio aesculapii | reverse complement strand
TGTGTGTGTTCCTTGTATTACTAACATTGTGGGGACCAAATCTGCCTGCAAATTAGAGCTGCACAATTAATCAAAATTAGATCGCGATCCCGATTCGACCCCCTAGACGATCTTAATCCAGCATTTCTGTGATTCTGCCAATCATATTTTCAAGTTCAGGTGAGGCGGCTGCACGAGTCTTTTCATTGCTACATACATTGCTTAGCGACATGGACACCTCCAAATGATGTTAAAAGAGTCACAGACTGTATTTATAAGGTATGATTCACCTAAAAATTACATTTTTGTCTTCATATAATGCTGTATTCGCGGCCGGGAAATCACACGTGATGTGAGCTGCTGACCGTGAGCTGTTACCACAGAGAGGGCAGGCGCGTCTACTTTAGTGAACAGAACCTGCACAGGCTGTGAGTAACAGGTAATAAAGTTGTAAACAATCTTCAGTTTGTAGCACAGAGTGATCGTTTGAGAGCCGCTCGCGAAGTATGAACAGCACTTAGCAGTGAAAATGAAACCGAAAGCGTGCACACCATTTAAGTGAAGTTTCATAAACTAATTTCGAGAGGAGCACGTGATATGATTGAGCACGTCTGGCCGCTCATCTGTAATCAGTAATAATCCAATCAGAGTGATCCTAGTTTACTATAAATGGATCATTTTCTCCCTATTGCTCTATCTTCATTTGGAAGAATCCCCCCTTCCACCCCTTCTCCTCCATTTTCCTCCATTTTCTAAAGGGGGAGCTCTCGAGACCTACCTGATCTCGGATCTCCTGATATGCTTATCGACCGGGCAGGAGCCCTGAGCTCAAATATCTCCAAGCTCAGGGTTCTCTCCCAGGACAGCATGCCAAACCTGCTTTATACGCCAAGCATATCTAAGTGGGAACTCTTGAAATGATCATATCGCATTTTAGAGTTATGATTGCGACAAGCATATGTTTTTTATTTCATAGCTAACACACAGTTGTGCATGAAAATAAATGTTTACAGTGTCAGTATAACTACTCTATCCTATATAATATGGATTTTACCAGTGAATTAAATGGACTAACAATATTGTCAATGACAGATTGCAAGCATAGGCCTACATCTCATTTTTTTTGGTCCTCATAAGAAAAATGACTTATTGATTTCATTCATTTGTTTATTTGCCAGTTCGCAATCATTCGATCATGCCAGGTCGCGATTCAATCTTGACGGGCTGCAGTGACAGCAGTCTCAGGAAAGAATCCCAGACTTCCCTCTTCCCAGACACTTCCTCCAGCTCCTCCGGGGGAATCCCCATGGGAATTCCAGCATGTCCTGGGTCTACCCCGAGACCTCCTCCCGATGGGACATGCCTGGAACACCTCCCTAGGTAGGCATCCAGGGGGCATCCCAAACAGATGCCTGAGCCACCTCACCTGGCTTCTCTCGATGTGGAGGAGCAGCGACTCTACTTTGAGCTCCTCCCGGGTGTCAGAGCTCCTCACCCTATCTATATGTTTGCGCCCTGCCACCCTGAGAAGGAAACTCATTTCGGCTACTTGTATCCAAGATCTTTTCCTTTGGGTCATGACGCAGAGCTCATGACTATAGGTGAGAGTAGGAACGTAGATTGACCTTTGGCTTTTGTCATTGCAGAGGGGTACAGTCCTCCAAGCTCATGGGAGTCATACACAATATTAATTCTGTTTCTACTGCACCATGACTTTATATTCTATACTGTACATTATTTCTGTTAAGTGACAAGACTTTTGTCTAAGCAAAGTCAGACCGTACTGTCCTAATGAAATAATTAAAAATCAAGGCATGATCATGTTTTATTTTGGTAAAATAAGCGTAATCTAGAGGCCTTTCATATAAGCCATTTCTGATGCCAAATGATCAACTAGAAGTCCAGTGATTATTTGTTGCTCCTAAAACTTGGAATAGGTAGTGTACAGTTTGCACAGTATAAATATCATGTCTGTTAGAAGTCCCCATAAACAAAGCTGTACAAATGTGTATGAGTGTACTTGTTTATATATAATGGTTGGGACTTAAACCTTAATACTCACAGACTCACGGGGACTATTACTGTGAGAACCAAAATCAAGGTCTCCATGGATAAACATGCTTTTAAATCACACCGAATGAAGTATTTTGAAAAATAAAAAATGCAGATTGTTTTCTTGTGAGGGTTGTGCCTAGGGTAGGGTTGGTGTGGGGGGGGATAGAGTATATGGTTTATATAGTAGAAACATTGCGTCTCTTAGAGTCCCCATTGGGATATAGGAACAAGTCGTATGTCTGTGTGTGTCATTTTTTATCAAAAGGAGATGAGTCAGATTCACACACACACTACACATTCAACACTGCGGCACTGTGGCGAAAAAGAGCATTGTTCACACTTATGTGCGCATGTACTGTAATTCGAGAGTAACATGTTTTTAGCACTCGCCATTGAAAGGGAACACTGGCTGAGGCAGGTAAATGTGCATTTACCAAGTAAAACATTAGATATTAGATCACGATTTGAACATAGAGAAAACTGAGCAAGTACTAAAGTAAACATATATAGAGTTCTCTTTCATGTCTAATTGAGCTTGAATTAAAGGGTTAGTTTACTCCAAAAATTAAAAATGCTGTTATTAATTACCTAACCCCTGAGATGTTTGTTTATCTTCTGATCAGAAGTTAAAATATTTTTGATGAAATCGGAGCACTCTCTCATCCTCCATAAACAGCAAGGGTTTCAACTCCGGGGCTAGCATGCGAGTCGCTCGGAACAGTAGACAGGATCGCAACTGGACCGATCGGGCCAGTGCTGCCTTGACACTAACGTTTAATTTGGCTGCGACTGTTTTTCAATTGTGTGCAAAGGGGGTGCTTTTCTCACCTAGACCATTTGAAAGCTGTCTTGTTTGTCCAGTTAGTGCGTTTCGTTTGTTATATATGTGAATCGCGATTGGATCCACGCCAAATCAATCGGCCTGAGATCGCCTGAATGAGGTGTTCTCGGCTCGATAAAAACTAACTCTGGAGTTTGTTGATTGTAGTGCGAAAGCAAAACGATGCAACAAACTAACAAATCAGGCTATATCACAGTGAATTATGGTTGTGTAAAAGACAGCTAAACTGTACGAAGAGAAAAATATGAGTAGGGCAGGATGTCATTCCTACCGGAAATGTGCGTTTCATGTTGAATATGAAAGTGAAACCATGCTGAAACGTTGGGAAAAATAACAGAAATTATCATCTGATAATTTGTCCATATTTTAATCGTATAATATTTTGTATTAGGGCTATTGTTTTTGTTCATTTCTTGCACTGACACCTCGAAAGATAGATCAACATTGATCTGCTTTATGATCTAACTGCAGTATCGATTTATTTGTTATTTCTCTCAATAATTTAAGCCTAAAACGCATAATTCTAGCCAATGCTTTTATTTAATAGTTTGATTAATTCAATATAAAGATTTTAACAAAACTTGACAACTGAAATGAGGATGTGTATGAGAAAGTCTGACATCTCTGATTTATGATTGATGGTGTAAAGATTAAAGAGCCCCTATTATGCATTTAAAATGGTCATATTTTGGTTTGGGAGGTCTCCAACAACAGGCTGATATGCATGCAAGGTCAAAAAACACTTTCATTGTCTTAGAATTTGCATTTATTTTTCCCTAATCATCCCAACGACTCCTATATCGTTCGTTCAGCGATTCATTTGTTCCCAAACCCCTCCTTAGCGCGATGTCTGTTGCGATTGATCAACTACTTTCAGTGTAAGACGAAGAGAAATGCCCACGATGGCTTATCAACATTGTTGAAGTAGTCAGAGTGCAGAGTATATTTTTATATTACAGTTGAAGTTCTTTTTTAAATATTTCCCAAATGATGTTTAACAGAGCCAGGGAATGTTCACAGTATGTCTGATAATATTTGTTCTGGAAAAAGTCTTATGCATTTTATTTCGGCTTGGATAAAAGCAGTTTTTATTTATTTTTTTAAACCATTTTAAGGTCAATGATATTAGCCCCTTTAAGCTATATATTTTTTTGATAGTTTACAGAACAAACCATCGTTATACAATACCTTGCCTAATTACCCTAACCTGCCTAGTTAACCTAATTAACCTAGTTAAGCCTTTAAATGTCACTTTAAGCTGTATAGAAGTGTCTTGAAAAATATCTAGTAAAATATTATTTACTGTCCTCATGGCAAAGATAAAATAAATCAGTTATTAGAAATGAGTTATTAAAACTATTATGTTTAGAAATGTGTTGAAAAAATCCTCTGTCCATTAAGCAGAGATTAGGGGAAAAAAATAAAAAGCGAGGCTAATAATAATAATTCAGGGGGGCAAATAACTCTGACTTCAACTGTATATATATATATATATATATATATATATATATATATATATATATATATATATATATATATATACAGCAAAACTGTGCATTTTAAAAAGTCCATATTTGGGTTTTTGAAAATAACCTTCCATGTATATGAAAATTTTGGCAGGGCAAATAAAAATCTGATCAGGCCAGTAGAAAAAAGTCTTAGCGTTGAACCCTGAACTCATTTAAAACCCAGAAAAATAGCTAAACAATGGTCAAAATCAGTGGTTCAACCAGAATAATAAGCTACAAGAATACTTTTTTAAAAGTGTTAGTATATAAACACAAGTTCACATGTCACGCTTGACCAAGCGTCAGTGTTCTTCTGAAAATGCACAATATACTGACACTGAGGAGAAGAAACGGTTGTCATTATTTAGTAGCTTTAGTAGCTTTTTTTTTTTTTTTTTAAATACTCCCCAAATTATGTTTAACAGAGCAAGGAATTTTTCACAGTGTTTTGGATTATATTTTTATTTGTCTTAATTGTTTTATTTAGAATAAAAGCAGTTTTTAATGAAAAACAAACATTTTAAGTTCAATATTATTAGCCCCGCTTAAGCAATATTTTTTTCATTGTCTACAAAACAACCCATCATTATGCAATGATTTGAACTTGCCTGATAAACCTAATTCACCTAGTTAAGCCTTTAAATGTCACTTTAAGCTGTATAGAAGTGTCTTGAAAAATATCTAGTCAAATATTATTTACTGTCATCATGGCAAAGATAAAATAAATCAGTTATGAGAAATGAATTATTAAAACTATTATCTTCAGAAATGTGTAAAACTTCTGTCCCTTAAACAGTAATTGGGGGAAATATATATAGAAGGGCTAATAATTCTGACTTTAACTGTATTTAAAGGCAATTCTTTTGAATATTTAGATTTTTTAAACCGTCAGATGTTCAAATAGTTCAGATATTGTTCTATCTTCACAAGCCATACATAAATGGAGTGCGTATTTATTCAGCTTTCAGTTGATGTATGAATCTCAGTTTCATAAAATAGTCCCTTTATAGACATGTTTGTAGAGTCCAGGGTCTCTTCTACAGTGTATGACACCTGTTTTTACGGCTCACATCCTGTCTAGTAGTTGCAGTTAGTCTAACCCCTAGCACACACACACACACACACACAGACATAGAGCATTCCAGATAAGTAGAGGCCTGTAATGGCTTGTTTTCTGGCTGATCTGCGCACAGCACGCTTCCCCATATCACAACAACCCCTCACGGACCTCTTCTTCTGTCTAAGCGGAGCAGACTGCTGCAGGCTGAGATCAGACACAACAAACCCTGCCCTCAACACCTGTGTTTTTTACAGCGCAGGGTCATCTATGAGCCATCTCATGCCTCGCCGTCGTTATCAGCTCTCGTCCCCTCTCAGAGCTCTGACCCCGCACTAAATATAACCTCTACAATTAGCGCTATCTTGCTAATGCCAGCAAACCTCGGCCCTGGAAGGACTCTGTAATTGGTTCTTTTAGGTGCGAGAAAGCGAGCACATGGATGCAGAAGAAAGAAGTGAAGAGAGATGGAGAATGAATGTGAAAATGTAAGGAAAATTACAGCAGAGATGAGGAAAAAGTAAGATGAGTTTTATAATTGGTTAGATTTGTCGAAAAGTAACAGATTGAGAAGGAATAGACAGAAAGGCTGTGGAAAATGAAAAAGGGTTCAGTGTTTGGGAAAATGAAGCTTTGTATCAGTAGTTTGCTATGTTAATTAACTAGGTTTGAGGTGGACACCCATGATATGTGGAGTCCCACAATGTTCAATTCTGGCACCTCTCATGTTCAACCTCTATATGGTCCCACTGAGCCAAATAATGAGAGAGAACCAAATCTCCTACCACAGCTATGCTGATGACACTCAGATCTACTTATTCTGAGTCAGACAGACTCAACTACAACTTAAGAAATTAGATAGTATGCCTGATTTCAAGGCAATTGATGGTAAAATCTTAAAGGAATGCTCTAAAGGAAGTTTAGATAATTTCCAATCTGGTTTCCGAGCACATCATAGTACAGAACGTGCCTTTACAAAGATAAGCCTAAATATGAATTCAGGCAAAGTAACAGTGCTGGTATTGCTTGATCTCAGTTCTGCATTTGACACTGTTGATCACAGCATATTTCTGGATAGGCTGAAAAACTGGATTGGGGTTTTCTGGGACTGTCCTCAAATGGTTCAGATCTTGCAATAAAGGGAAAGGTTATTATGTCAGTATAGGTGACCATAGGACGAGGTGGACACCCATGACATGTGGAGTCTCACAAAGTTCAATTCTGGCACCGCTCCTGTTCAAGCTTTATATGCTCCCTCTGAGCCAAATAATGAGAGAGAACCAAATCTCCTGTCACAGCTATGCTGATGACACTCAGATCTATTTAGACCGAGTCAGACAGACTTAACTACAACTTATTATTGTTAATGTGTTTCCTGCTAAGCGTTTTGTTGTTGCCTTTTATTATTATTTTTAATAGAAATTAGCTGTCTGACGTGTGGAATGGAAACATTGGTTAACATTAGCAATAAATTATTAGCTGTGGGATCACTTTTGTTGAACCAAAGGCTGATGATATTAATTAGCAGTGCATGTCTGAGATTAAATAGTGCTGGGCCTGGTTCTGCGGTGGTGCTGGAGGCTTCTAAACACCCTCAAATTAACACAAGAGCAACCCCTGATGAAGATAAATTGCCAGAGGTCGCTTCTTACACTTTCCTTTGGGTTTTTATATCAGGTATTCAAATAATTTAAGAATAAAATAAGGTCAGTGGTAGACATAACTTGGTGATTCTTGATGAGTCTTGTTCTAGCATAAACTTGCAGACTCACATCTAAAACATTTTGATCTAGTTTGTGAAGTAGTGACCTTCAGCACTGTAATATATACAGTATATACAGTGGGGGGAATAAGTGTTGAACACGTCACCGTTTTTGTAAGAAAGCATATTTCTAAAGGTGCTGTTGACTTGAAATTTGTTATTGGATTTTGGTAACACCCAAACAAATCCATATATACAAAGAAAAGAAAACTAATTAGTTAACAAATTAAGTTATGTGTAATAAAAAAATGACGCAGGGAAAAAATATTGAACACATGAAGATAGGGAGGTGTAGAAAGGCAGTGAAGGCACAGACAGCAGCTGAAATCTCTCAGTAGTTTGTCAGCAACCTTCTGCCCTTCATCATTGTAAATGAATATTCTGTGCAACATCTACATTGCCAGGATGATGAAGATGAAATCAAGATGGACATTTTAGCAAGACAATGATCCAAAACACAGCCAAGGCTGTAGAATGGCCCAGCCAATCACCTGACTTGAATCCAATATAAAATACAAATGAAGTCTGTAAAAAAAAAAATCTCACCTGAGCAATTCATGTAACTTCATTCTCCATATAAGAGGCGTCTTTAAGCTGTTGAATTATACTGGAAATTTTTTTTTTACTAATCTTAAAGTCTGAGCATTTGCTTTAGCATTTGGGATGTCGGTCGTTCTCTGATTATGTCAGTTTGGCAATTTCAGCCAAAATATTCTTAACCATGCACCTCTTATCATTAGTTTGTTATGAGCGAATGATGCACAAAAAGAAAGTCCCGCCCCCTAATCAGTGTTTAATTTCAGTTGGAAAAACATCAATATAGTGAAATAAAAGTTTTCCATGAGAAATTCTGGTTGAACATAAACAGTAATCAATGCATTTCTTACAGTATTTATTGTACAGTATATTTATTTATACAGTGCTAACATTAAATAATGAAAATAAAATCATTGTTAGTTCTCGTTAACTCACAGCCTATTGACTAATTTTAATAAATTACTATTAGTTGATATATGAAAGACTGACTTTGATTACCAAACAAGTGATTCTAATTGGATTTGCATTGTAAACAATAAAGGTTTTTATTTCAAGTGTTAAGTTTTTAGGTACAGTATATTATGCATAAATCTGCAAGTTTTGTACAAAATTCTGCGAAGAAATAGCAAACAATGTCTGCAGATTACATCTGGCCCTAAGCACGAGTTTGAAACATAGACTTAAAAAAAAATTTGGATGTAGTATCTGTGATGTCACCCATAGGATCCCGAAGGGAGCATATAAAGCTACGAGTGGGAGCGGCCAACCGCCACCATTTTGTTCGTGCCGACCGTGTTTACCCAAAAATGGGCAAAGAGGCGGGAGGTGAACGGAGCTACAGATGCCTACTAGCATTGTGCTTTGACTGGATTTTCTTTGAGAGAAATGCCTTATGCTTCATTACCTGCGTTTGTGTTCTGACCTCATGTGATTGCCCGTATGCTATACTAAATAATAGTGTATTTATTATGTTGAATTTAAAAATACTGTTGTAATACATTGAGCCACTAAGCATAGTTCTTATAATGCCTTTTTCTACAGGAGGAAAACTCTAATTACTTCCAAATTCTTCAAATTTAGTCTGTTTTAGTAAATGCAAGGCTATTATGAAATTCAGGCATAACACTGTACAACAGTCGCAACATTTCAGATGACTGTTCAAGAATTTGCAAGAATAAGAATTTCACTCACCTATAAAATGGAGCTCACTTAAATGGTTGTGAGCACAATTAAGTGCACAGCATGCCATATTATCTGATAATTGTAAGAAATATTTCCAAAAGGCAGTTGACTGTGTAAAGCCATATAAAACAAAAATTGAGCTGTCACTCAAGTGGCCACGCCCTTAATTAGGCAGACCTAATATAAATGAAACTGAGTAATAAAAAAAAAAATTCACCCCCTTACAGTTGTCATGAAAGGTAATATTAGCTATTCAAACCAAAACCATTGTTTGTACCGGGGTGTAAACATGTATTTATCAGCTGTAAAATTGGCCAATTTAGCATTGCAGTCAGTGGACTTCTGGAGTTTATGGAGCCAGCCCCCAAAGGCGAGCCGATGAATTGCAGTTTCAGTTACTTCCGTATTAGCTTCACGAGGGAGAGCATGAGGTTGGTGCTTGGTTTGAAACATTTACAGCATTTTTGGGACCTATCATACACCCGGCCCTATAAGGTGCAAGATGTGTATGGTGCGATTTGTTGCTATTTTCATATCAGCGCAACCCTAATTTTCACGTTTCGCATCACGAAAAAATAGCAGATACATTTGCGCACTTTTATGGACTCATGGGTGTGCTGATGTGTGGTTGCTATTTTGAGGAACTGAAATAGACCACACCGT
Organism: Danio aesculapii; assembly: GCF_903798145.1. Taxonomy (NCBI): domain Eukaryota; kingdom Metazoa; phylum Chordata; class Actinopteri; order Cypriniformes; family Danionidae; genus Danio; species Danio aesculapii. The sequence continues at coordinate 50,519,103 of NC_079450.1, read as the reverse complement.
TGACCAACTAAAAGCTGGTCTAAAGTCCAGTGCAGATCGCGTTAGTTATCGCCCTATGCGGGTCCAAACGCTTACACATTGCTTAATACACACAGGATGTACAGCAATACATAAATATCTTTACATATGAAAAATATTAAAGGATTAAAATATATATTATTTTCTACATTTATATAAAAACCACTGCCTCCATGCCTCGGGGGCTTTTTTCAGTTTATTCATGACAATTTGCATTAGTAAAATGTTATTATTATTCGCAGTTTTATTTAATATATTCATATTTATATTTGTTTTTATAAAAACAAGTTTAGATTTGTCCACCTGGAGACGTCTGCATCACCATATGAGGCGTAAGAATAGAGCGTGTGTTTGGACGTAACTTCTGGTGTGTTTGGAGTTTTCTGACCACACTTTGT